>NW_028301564.1:6492500-6567500 GCF_042242905.1 Orbicella faveolata | reverse complement strand
TTTACTGGAAGTTTCCAACTTTCAATGTCCATTTTGACGAATATTTAGGCGATTTTTCTTCAACATCTGCTCAAGATCCGTATGATACTGAGTACAGTAAAATATAAACAAACGAAAACCGCACAAGAACAAATTCAGAATCATCTCAAGAAGGTAGATGTTTCCAGGTTTCCGGTAGTTTCAAACGAAGCAACACAAGAGCTCGACTCTGTTGCTGTGAATAAACATAGTCAAAATACGCCCCGCTCCACAAAACCGTGAATGAACGAACGTCTTCCGAAGCTGGTGCCAGTCCCGCCATCTTGAAAATATCTTGAAACAACTGGCGCCGCAAGAACTTGACAAGGTCCTGAGTATTCAGTTTTACGCCGAGGTCACAAAAAAACGGATATGATAACAAGCTGGACTCTCTTAAAATCATTCCATTATACGGTATTTAAAAGGAAAAGAAAAACGTACTATTCACTGGGCATCGTGCACTCGAGGGAGTTTCACAACTCAAAAGAAATCCATCGCAGAATTACACAGAATGCACCTTCAAATTCCTTCTCCAAAGACAACGAAAAGTCTCAGCCTTAACCACAGAAGAAAGGAAGGCCTTCCATAATTGATTAAGGCGACGAGAATTGAACTCTTATACCTGAAGTAGACTATCGTCGTTCCGACGTCAGAACTGCTTGTTTGTTTGTCATGCTCGAATGAGTTTTGGTCACATGACATCGTTTTGCATACTAAATGAGACATAAAGGCGTCTCCGGTTGCGTTATTTTCAACAAACCGGCTACGGGAACAACACACAGCAAAAATCTAAAATTTAAGGCGATAAAATTGTGCGATTTCAAAATGGATGTAATAAAGTGGCAATTGAACTTCGTGTCGTGCAATTTTGGTCTGAAATCATACTTGTGATTTCCAATCGAACTCGCGCTGCGCGCTCGTTCGATTTTGAAATCACGCGTATGATTTCAGACCAAATTGCACTCCACTCAGTTCAATTACCATTATTAATAAGCTATTCCATACTTGATTTATGCATCACTCAAGTCCAATCGATGTCGACATAGAAATAGATTTAGAAATCGATATCGCAAAGAACCCCTATTGTTGGTGCAAAATGTTAATGTTTCAAAGAGCGATGATAGTTGTTAGTGGTTTCTCTTAGTATTTTAGTATTGTAATTAGATTTTTAACGTAGCTTTAGTTTTTAACGTATAATTATAAAGTTTTAATCTGTGTACATAAATTTGTATTTTTTACCTAATGTTATTTATACAGGGCCCCTACAGAGACCAGCCTTTGAACTGAATGGGCTACCCTGTTTAAATAAAGTTTTACTTTACTTTGCTCTAATCGCTTGATAAGTACGTTCGCACTTCGCGTTAACGTACGAATACAGTCACGTCTCATTGCTCAGAACTGCTTTGATGCAGACGGCTGGGTTTGTTGGCGAACTTCTCATACGCGACAACTAAATATGGCAATTAAATTGAAAAATTAAGACCATCTTTTCCCCCATTTCGAGCATGCCAAAAAAAAATGGCTTGTTTTCTAGTGCAAGATCATCACTGTCTCGGGTAGCAGGGCATATCGGAGGAGTTTGGTCGAGCCACGGTTCGTATTTTAGTGATGCGTGACCAGGAATGGCTGCAGTCTGTAGAAGAGCACGACGTGCGACTGTTAGATAATAGTAATAATCGTAGAGTATGTGTGCCTAAAAACTGTTGCATAAAAATACATTACTTGCAGTATCTTACCTCAATTCCTGAGTTAAAAGTTCACCTTCGGCTGGCCTGAAATGTCCGAGTTTGAATTTCTACGCTTCGTTATTCGTCTCGGAAACGCAAAACGTGTAGATTTAATCAACGGCATAATAAAGATGATTTAATTAAAACTGTCGTCCAGTGTGTTTGCATTGAGCTGATTTGTCAACGAGAGCTATCATTGGGATCGAGATGCAATCCTCAAGAGGAATCGCTCAAGGAGAATGCGTTATTGCTGGCAGTTTAAATTTATACATATCACAACTAGAATGCAATAAGGCTTTGAAATATAATTATATTCGTGATTCTGCTCGTATAAAAGTAGTGTCTGAGATGAACGTTTGAAAATTAATCGACATTTTCATCTAAAGAACTGAAATTCTAACCATCATCACAAGTTTACTCTTGACCTCATTATTTAATTTTCTAATCAAAGATCAGTTCTCAACGCGCACATTATTTGTTTAATGAAAATTTAAATGGAATTATGCAGTTCTGGGGGCCAGGAAATATGCAAACTTCTACCTTCGTTTTTTGATTAAATTAAATCATAAAAGGAAATATCACCTTTTGCAAATACACCCAGACATTAGGAACTAAAGCTGTTTGAACAACAAGTACTCGAACTGCACCGAGAGATTAATTGCTTCGAGATTGGCAAGGGTTGCAAGCCAGTAGAAAAACATTCGAAATAACGTTCGCAAACACAACGGGATATTTTTTTTGACAAAATTCAGCCTCTAGACTCCAAGTTCCGATAACAAGTGATTTTCAAAAAGTTGAAAATTGACGTCCTGAATATATACATATACAGTATCCTCGTCTTTAACTATGTGATCACAAAAGCATCATAAATATGTTTAGAATTGCTGTAGAGTACCTCTTCATACATCTCGCTGATGATGATTAACCTCGCCGATGATCATCGGCCAGATTTTCGTCCCGTAATAATACAGACAGAATTACCTCGCCGATGATCATGGGCGAGATTTTTGCCCCTTTATTATACAGACAGAATTACCTCGCCGATGATTATAGGCTAAATTTTCGTCCCGTAATAATACAGACAGAATTACCTCGCCGATGATCATGGGCGAGATTTTTGCCCCTTTATTATACAGACAGAATTACCTCGCCGATGATTATAGGCTAAATTTTCGTCTCGTAATAATACAGACAGAATTACCTCGCCGATGATCATAGTCGACATTGTCGTCTCTTTATTATACAGATAGAATTACCTCGCTAATGATCATCGTCGAGATTTTCGTCTCTTTATTACATAGACAGAATTACCTCGCCGATGATCATAGTCGAGATTTTCGTCTCTTTATTATACAGACAGAATTACTTCACCGATGATCATAGTCGAGATTTTCGTCTTGTAACACGTTCGGCTTCGTCCACTATCAGGAGAGGTACAAATCAAGTCTCTTACTTTCGTGATCTTACACGTTCAGTGAGCTATCGAGAGTATTGAATATATAAGTGATGCCAATCATACTATGATCAAATGTCACGTGAATCATATCAATGTCAATAAACAATCTATTGTGTCCATATTGTAACATCCTTTCTCTTTAAAAAAAAAACAATAAAAATAAAATTTAGACGAACAAAATAAAGAAACGCTAAAACATATAAGATATAACTGTAAGCTCGACAATCATGCAATGCTCAGTAGCGCACATAATCTTTATTAAAGCGTTCTGGAGGCCTTCGAACACGTGCAGGCCTCAGGGTCATTGGTGAGGGGTTGACACCTGATCCATTTGATTCACAAGCTGGCTCTGGCGGCGGAATGGTCGCAGGAAGCGTTTCGGATCTATCAGTTGGCTTGCTTGGCTTTGGGTTGCTTAGCGGAAGCGGTTCATTGTGCTGTTGGATTATAGGTGGTTGCTCCTGGGTCTTTCGAAGCTGTACACGGTTGCGACGGTACACTCCACCATCTGCTGTTTCAACTGTGTACGAGCGCTGGTTACGTTTCTCGATTACCAGTGCTTTGCACCACTTTTTCTCGCCCAGACGGAGTGGTTTCATGCGCACTACGTCACCCTTGTCGAAGGGATGAAGATCTTTGGCTGTGCGGTTGAAATAGTACTTCTGTTGATTTTGGCGCTCGACGAGTTTTTCTCGCTCATCAGATGGTTCGCTGGCTTGCGGCTGCAGAAGCTTGCTCGTTGTTGGTAGCAGGGTCTTCGTTCTCCGGCTCATAAGGCGCTGGGCAGGGCTGGATCCCACTCCTTGTGTAGGTGTGTTGCGATGGTCTAAGATCGCCAAGTAGGGGTCAGAACCAGCTTTACATGCTTTGCGAAGGAGTCGCTTTGCTGTCTTTACGGCGGACTCAGCCTTTCCATTCGCTTTGCTGTTTCCTGGACTGATGGTGCTATGTTCGAATTCCCAGGTCTGAGCGAACGTGGCAAATTCTTTGCTGGAGAACTGTGGCCCATTGTCGGATACAACTGTATCTGGACATCCATATCTGGCGAAGTGGTTCTTGAGTTTCAAGACGACGGTGCTTGCCTTAGTGTCAGGTAGTTTGTCCACTTCCCAGAAGTTACTGTAGTAGTCGACTGTTACTAGGTAGTTCTTGTCTTTGAATTCGAAAAGGTCTGTTCCCACCTTTTCCCGGGGTCGTGATGGTACTTCATGCGGTAGGAGGGTTTCTTTCTGTTGACTTTTCTCAAACGTCCTACAGGTTTCACATGCTTCGACTAGCTGCTTGATCTCTGCAGACATTCCGGGCCAGAAGACGTAGTCTCTCGCTCGTCGCAGACACGATTCGATTCCCATGTGTGAGGAGTGAATCTTGTTTTTCATCTCTTTCCGTAGAGTGGCAGGGATCACTAGTCTTTCTCCTTTAAAGATCAATCCGTCTTGGACTGTTAGTTCATCTCTTAGGCTGTAGTAGGGGGTTGATTGTACCGGTAGATTGCCCTTGTCATCTGGCCATCCCTTGAGGATTAGGGACTTTACCACCTGTAGTGTTTGGTCAGTGTCCGTTTCTTGCCTGATCTCTTGTATCCTCCGGTCACTGATGGGGAGAGCCTTGACCATGTTTACTAACTCAAATTCTTTGTCGTCTTCGCGTCCTGCTTCAGGGAGGTACGCTCGGGATAATAGATCAGCTATGTACATCTTCGCCCCACATTCATAGTGTACACTGATGTTGTACTTTTGAAGTCTCATCATCATGCCTTGAAGTCGGCGAGGTGCGGATGATAGAGGCTTCTTGAGGATAGATTTTAGTGGCTTGTGATCGCTTCTCACTGTGACTGGTCGTCCGAAGGTGTACTGATGAAACGTCTCGAGAGAGAACACTATCGCTAACATTTCTTTCTCGATTTGGGCGTATCTCTCCTCAGTATCAGTGAGTGCACGGCTTGCATAGGCGATTGGCTTTCCCTTTTGAAGGAGTGCAGCTCCGAGACCCTTTTGGCTTGCGTCGCATTGTATCTCGAGCTCTGCTTTGGAGTCGTAGTAGCTTAGTATAAGAGCCGTGGTCACAAGCCTCTTGATTTCTTCGAATGATTTCTCCTGTTCCTCAGTCCACTGCCATTCAACATCTTTTCTTGTTAGTCGCCGCAGTGGTTCCGTTACATCGGCCAATCCAGATAAAAACTTCGCAAAGTAATTGATGAATCCGTTAAGTCTTTATATGCCTTCAACGTCTTCAGGCTTCGGCATTTCTTGAATAGCTTTCGCTTTCTCTGGGTCCATCTTCACACCATGACTCGTTAGTATGTGACCCATGAAAGACACTTCTTTTTGCTTGAGCTTTAACTTATCTCTGTTAAGGGCAATGTTGCGCTCACGACATCTTTTCAGTAAGGCTTGGAGGTTCCTGTTGTGATCTGCGACTGCTTCTTGTTCGCTGTTTCCAACGCCATATACTAGGATGTCATCTGCGATGTTAAGAACACCGCTCAAGCCTTCTAGTGCTTGGTTTACTCGCTTTTGGAAGATTTCAGACGAGACTGACAAACCGAAGGGCAATCGGCACCAGCGGTATCTTCCGAATGGTGTTACGAACGTCGTGAGTAGGCTTGACTCTTGGTCGAGAACACAGTGCCAATATCCTGAACGCAGGTCGACAGTGGAGAAGACCTTGGCTTGAGATAATTCTGGCAGAATTTCATCCAGTACAGGTATCTGGTAAGTTTCTTTTTTTAACGCCTCGTTCAATGGCCGTGGATCGATACACACTCTCAGCGCACCTGATTTCTTAGTAGCGACTGCCAGACTGCTTACCCAAGGTGTTGGCTCTTCCACAGGTGCAAGGATTCCTTGTGCGACGTATCGACTTAGTTCTTCCTTCAAGTCATCTTTTAGTGCCGTGGGAACTCGTCTCGTCGGGGTGATGACAGGTTTAACGCTATCGTCAACTTCTAAGTGGACTTCACCGGGAAAGGTTCCCAACGGACGCTCAAATACGTCTGAGTATTGCTTTATTACTTCTTCGGCTGTTATCTGTTTAACTTGTAGCTTGTTTTCCTTTGGAGGAGGTGAGACTGCGATGAAATTTTCATCATGAACGGTGATTAGCCCCATTTGTTGAGCCGCTCTTGCGCCGATCAAAGGTGTTAAATTGCTTTCGACAACGACGAATTCTACGGAGTGGTTCTTCCTTGTTCTCGGGTTACGCATGATGAGCCTTGAGATCCATTCCACATTCGCAGAGTTTTCGTGGTCGGCTGGATGTCGTGACCTGTTGCGTGTTTCATCGGGATGATGTTGATTGATGCTCCACAGTCAATTTGAAGGTTGACCTTTCTGTCATCGATAAGCATCTCAGCGTAAATTTCTTTAGCGTGACGAACAGCATGGACGTCAGATTCTTGAGAATCCATAGCAACTCCAGCTAGAAGCTCGATGTCGCTCTCTTCTGATGACACGTCTTCAGGTTGGTCGGAGATTCCATGGACTCCTCGGGATTTGGATTTCTTGCAAACACTTTTGAAGTGGTTTCGGCCGCCACATCCGGAGCATTTCTGTCTCCAGGCTGGACATTTCTCCTTTTTCATTGGGTGTTCACCTCCACAGAATAGACACTTCTTGTGAGATTTGCCAGGTTTCGGTGGCACATTCCGATCATTCTTCCCATCGCGTGAGGGACGTTTATCTTTCTTGCCAGTTCGTATCCAATCTCTTATTTTATGAACGCTATCGTCCCCAGAAATGGCTTTTAACTGGGTCGCAGTGGCTTCATCACTTCTACAAATATCTATACATTGTTTGAGGGTGAGACTTCGTACTTGCAGAAGCTCCTTTCGTATGGTATTGTTGTTTACGCCTAGAACAATACGATCTCCGATCAGATTGTCACGCATGCAATCGCAGAAATTGCATGACTTAACTGGATTGCGAAGGGCAGCGACATAAGCATCAATGGACTCTTGTGCTTCTTGGTTGCGACTATTGAATATATATCGTTCATAAGTTTCATTAGTTTGGCCCAGTGTAAACTCGTCAAACTTTTCTAGAACCTTGTTCAGAATCTTCTTGTCTTTTTCATTTTCGAATTGGAAGCTATTGTAAATTTTAAGTCCTTCCGTCCCGACACAATGCAGAAAGAATGCGACCTTGTAGTCCTCTGTTTGCGAGTTTAGCCCAGAAATTAGAGAATAATTCTCCCATACCTGTTTGTAGGATTTCCAAGCGTCTGCCAGATTCCCTGAAGTGTTGAGCTTTCCAGGGGGTTTAAGGCCATGCGCTGGAGAGGGCATAGTAGTGTGCGTGATCGGTGCTGTCCCAGTCCCAGCTGTTGCTGTAGTTGTCGTTGAGGTTGCAGCCGTTGAAGAACTTGTTACCATTTTCAGAATGAAATCCTACCACCCGCTGCCACCATGTAACACGTTCGGTTTGGTCCACTATGAGGAGACGTACAAACTGCTCTTCAGGACTCAATCGAAAGTGCTTTTAATCAAGTCTCTTACTTTCGTGATCTTACACGTTCAGTGAGCTATCGAGAGTATTGAATATATAAGTGATGCCAATCATAGTATGATCAAATGTCAAGTGAATCATATCAATGTCAATAAACAATCTATTGTGTCCATATTGTAACACGTCTTTTATTATACAGACAGAATTACCTCGCAGATGATCATGGTCGAGATTTTCGTCTCTTTATTATACAGACAGAATTACCTCGCCGATGATCATCGGCCAGATTTTCGTCCCGTAATAATACAGACAGAATTACCTCGCCGATGATCATGGTCGAGATTTTTGCGCCTTTATTACACAGACAGAATTATCTCGCCAATGATCATCGTCGAGATTCTCGTCTCTTTATTATACAGACAGAATTACCTCGCCGATGATCATCGGCGAGAATTTCGTCCCGTAATAATACGAACAGAATTACCTCGCCGATGATCATGGTCGAGATTTTCGTCCCTTAATCATGCAGAGAGATTACCTCGCGCCTTTATTATACAGATAGAATTACCTCGCCGATGATCATCGGCGAGAAAACGGTTCTGTATAAGTGTTAATGTAGTTTTTGCATATTAATGTTATTTTCACATATTGAGAACATGGCGTAATTTTTGTCTTTCTGTATATTGAAAGAATCACATAATATTTGTTTGTCTGATCACCGAAACACCATTTGAGCTGTCTCTGTTTATGATGAGAAGCTTTATTTTTGCAAAAACAAAAAACTTGCCCTGACATTCTCTCCTGTACTCGGGGTAGAACCAGAGGGAGCAGTTTAGTCTTTCCAGCTTTGATGCTAGTTGGGGCAATCTTGCTGCAAGCCGTAAATAACAGTAGCTCCTTTCAAACACAGCTCAACATTTCGCACTTTCATTCGCAAGCTTTGAGCTCGGCTTCGTAATTTCCATTGAAAAAGTGCACGTTTTCATGAGCCACAATGCAGCCGAATTCCACTGGACTTTGAAACGATCGCTCTTCTCTCAAAAGTCACTCGAAACCGAAAGTTTGTTGAAGCCCAGTTTGTGACTGACAGCTGTTGTCTCGTTAGCCGACAAATTATTTGGACAGTTCTAACAAGGATTGTGATTGGCTTATTTTAGCATGCTTCATCAGAGAACAAATGCACGCTGACGTGAGGAAATTAATGGATTCTTTATCATAAAACAAAGAAAGAAGTCTCGACTGTGCTCTGTTCTGTTGTAAAGGACGTAGGAAGCAATAGAGCACGAAAGAAGTGTTAAGAGAAACACAAGATGTAGTCCAGTGTTTCTCCCCAGCTACCTCTGTCGTTGCTCTACTACTTCCTACGTACTTTACAACAGAACAGTGCACAGTCGAGGCTTCTTCATTTGTTAAAAAAAATCTTAAATTGTTGCATAGTTTTTTGTAGTCCTTGATGCACTCTTTCCGGCGAAAAAGACAATGCTCTGTCTTTTACCCTACAACACGATTTTAATGGCGTTTCGTATTACCAGCAACTGTCATAACTTTATGCATAACAACTGACATCTAAAATTAGCTTATGAGCTAGAGATTTGCATCGCATGATAGCTGACGAGGGCGCAACCCGAGTTAACTACGACCCCACAAGCTTTTGGCTTAAATACTTATCGTGTTACAATAAAGGCTTTCTATTCTATTCCATTTTAACTATCACGCATAGAAATCGAATAATCTCATTGTTTCAGTATAAATCGACATGTCGTTTAAAACTTTAACTAAATCCTCTTCACATACACTTTGAATACGCAAAGATGCTGCCGCCATTTTGTTCTGAACAACCCCACGCTTCTAGGCTACCACAAGCTTTGTAGCTTTAATTCTTATCGTGTTGAAATAAAGGTTTTATGTTTATGTTCATCACTGTCTATAGAAGAATAAGAGAACGGCATTCGTGATAGAACTTGAGTAGATTTATACCTAAAACTGTTAGCTCTTATGCTCGATTGTATTTGGAGCGAGCGAATTCTATTATTTTGCTGTTAATCGAGCGAAGCAAACTCGAATGACCCTGCGATTAAGTTTGAATAAAATTGCTCAGTATTAAGATTTATTAAATCGAACCTTTCATATTGTCTGATCAGATTGAACCAATGCCTTGGGAGCGAGAAAGCATACATTGCAATAGGTTTTAGCCACTGAATGAAGCGAGCGAAAAACTATAGTCGACTGTGGTTCCGCTTCGAATACCTTGTAAACAGAAAGTTTATAGATGCAACACTCTCACTTACCTTCAAGGCTCCTTTAGTATTCTGAATATTTCGAGGATATTCCTTGAAGAAACAAGAACTCTGTGCACGATGGTGGTAAAACTACATAATTGACCGAACATTAAAAGGAAGTCTGTTGAATTGCTGAAGCCTTTTTCGAAAGTCTCTTTCCGTGTCGATTCTGTGAATTTTAATGATCCCGTGGCATGATGCAAGCCTAACACATCCCAGAATACAATAATTATAAAGGTGAAAAAATTATTCTCAGTCGTAAACTGAATGAGGCAGAAAGGATCCACAAGACTACGTCTGCTACGTGTCAAAGTGTAGATGGCACTGACTTTCTCAGATGCGTAAAGTAGGTCAAAAATAAAGATGTCATTGGTTAAAAAAAGAAAATATCCTTCATTGCTGAATAGCATGCAATGAATACTAGACATGACGTCAAAAATTGGCGTTGAAAAAACAAGTTCTATAAAAACAAAAAACTATCTACTATACGGGGACACGAATTTGCCCCCACCCCCCCCCCCCCCCCCACCCCAAAAAAAAAATTCTTCAGGGGCGAATGACATCATGTCCATTCTCGTCGCGTCTCCATATCCATGTGCTCGTCGCGTCTCCATGTGTTTATCTACTGTTACCGGCAAGTTGCGTATTTGAGGTTTGAAGTTAGAGTTATGGCGTTAAATGACCTTGTAGCTAAGATTTATCGATGCCTTCACGAAATGTATGCGACTTTTGGGACAAACACAAAGGTGCAGTTCGGCTGCCTGTTGTCTACCGTCTTGTTTTCGAACAAAAACCAACACTGCTTTGTGCGGAATAAATCGATGGAGGAAATGTGTCATTTCACTTTGCTGGCTTTGATTTCTGTGCGCAAAATATATTACTTTAACTTACCGAGTTGTGTAGCTCGGTAGATGGCCATGATTTGCGGTTATAGAACCATCTTACCGAGTTGTGTAGCTGGTTATAGCGGGTTAATTGACTGGAAACAGAAGCCGCACATTTAACTACAGAATGTTGGGTATGTAAACAAACACCTAGAAAGAATGTTCAGCTAATTAAACGGCTTAGTGAATAACAGTTTATTTAGTTTACATGAATGTAAATTATTATGTTGTTCTGGTCCTCTAAAGTCTCAGGTCTTTGAAAGTAAATTAAAAATAACAAACAAAACTTGGCATAGACGCAGAGTCTGAATTATGAAATTGTGCAAATCAAACCGAATTTCTCTTTGGGCAAATGAGAAGATTTTCGTGAACAAAAATAGTCTGCTGGCAGCCGCATGGTTTTTTTCTCTAAGTGTCACTAGGACGAGTGTTTAGTTATCGCGAACGAAAAAGGACAGTATGGTGGTAGCCGAGTGGGAACGAAGGCGGGACAAGGGCGGTATGGCCTAGTAGGGAAGAAGGCGAGACGAGAAAAAACCGCCTGCAGACTCTTCTTAACTTTTTAAATCCTCCGTGAGCCCAACAACGGAGTACCTGACAGAAGGGTAGATAAAGCGTCATAAGTTTCGCGCGAAGCACGACAAAGAGTCTCAAGCGATACAATCTTCCCGATTATCAATGTAAAATGGGGTTGACTAGCCTACACAACTCCTACGGTTCGTGACATTTGTACATTTAATTTGCCGTTCTCTCTTCGGTCACTCGACTTCTTTGTTGCCTCACTCGTGTTTATGAAGGGCACTTTATGTTGTGTTATAAGGAGGAATTTTAAGCAGAGTTGAGCCGTATAAAGACCGTGCTATGGCAAAATTTTTAAAGTCATAGGTCTGCATGATTTCCGTTGTTATCTGCATGTCGCTTCGTCGAGTTTGACACCTCTGTAATTTGCCATGTGTTTATGCATTTTTTAGGCTCATTTCTTTTGCAAGATATGTTTTCAAGTATTTGCTTTCGAGGGACAAAATATGAGATTTACCGTAAAAATGCTGCTTGCTTGCGTTCTATATTGTGACCCCGGGCCCCGCTGTGATTAGAACTGTTTGCAAGTACAGTAGGTAGATTCTTATCACGGATATTTGTCCTCGTGCGTTTTTATTTTTCGGAGACGCCGTAGCTTTATATGGAGAAAGCTATATGTTTCTCTGGAAACATTCTTATGTCTCTTGCAGCTATCTGATCGAGCTTATGTTTCTCGAGCTCGATGTATAGGTTTATTCCTCCTTTTGGTCGTTCTCGCACCACATGATTCAAGGGGTTTGAGCGACAAGCGACATTGCGTTAAAATGTGGCGACAATTTGTTACCAAAGTACCGACAGCCGACAGAAGTTGACATGAAATGGGCGACAATTTGCGAAAACGACAATCCATTTTTCATTGCCACAAAGCGACAACTGCACTTTTTTTCTTCGACGGCGACATGACTGTCATGACTTGACAAGGCCAGCGTGACTCTTTTGGAGCTCTATTGTTTGCGTTTATGGTAGATCAGTTGTACAAATATTAACAAAAACAAACCATCATTCAACACTCTTTACAAAGAGTTAAGAATTAAGAGTTGTATGTTAACTAGTCAGTCTCTTATTACATCCCGTAAAACAAAGAACTCAAAGAGAAAGGAACAAAGGTCGTCAACGTCACCCGTTGCGCTTGTTACGATCCCGAGTCACGCGCCAGAGATTGTCGTCATTATCGAGTTCGCCAGGTCTTTTTATTGACCTTTATGAGGGTATTCAGGTTATTTTAGGTGATCTAAGGTCGGGTGAGAGTCGGCCAATTGTTTGCCATGGGCAAACATAAGAAAGACAAGAAAAAGACCAACAAGAAGTTACAGAAAGAAAGACAGGAAAGGTGAGTTGGCGCTTTTCATAGTTAATCGATTTTCACGGTCTTAAATATTTAGCTTTGTTGACCATTGTTTGGCAATCCTTTTTTATAATATGGATGATCGTATCGGATAGATAAAGCATTAAGTCATTAAGTTTATAAGGCGATCAGCGAACATGAGCGAGCTAGAATCTTGCACTGCACTCTGTGTACACGTGGACAGATGACATTGATTTTGGAGCGTCTTTTTGCTTCTCGATATTCTTTATTTATTTCTCAGCACACTGATCTCTCAGCCTTAACTTGGTGCAGTGTTTGGCAGTTTATTTTTCCAATCATAGACCATTATACTATTGACGATTCATCATAAAATTATGAAGCGTCTACGGCGAACAGCGAGTTCGGATCAGCTCGCAGCCTGCGGTCTGTGTGTGTGTACACCGACTGTGCACTGGAGATAAAGTTTATTTTTCGCCTTTTGACGAATACGTTTACACAGAATGCTATATTAATGATTACCATTGCTGTCATTGGTAATAAATTATGGAGACAAAATTGAAATACTTGCAAACCCCCATACTTATCCAGTCTATCCTGGACGTTCAGACTCATTCATGTTCATTTAGATGGTCATGAGCAGTGTACAAGCGTGCAAACAGCTTGTGGTAAAGACGGGAATGACATGTTCCACCGTAATGCTCCGTAATGCTCACAGCAAGATGACAAGGTCATGGTAACCGGGATAGCAAAATCAAATGAAGATAAAAAAAATAATCGACCTTTTTGAGTTATTTCTTTTGTAAAAAAATACCTCTTAGTCGGCGCGTCGGGTATGTTATGGACGGGTCAATGGATGAGTGAGTGAGTGAGTGAGTGAGTGAGTGAGTGAGTGAGTGAGTGAGTGAGTGAGTGAGTGAGTGAGTGAGTGAGAGATGTATGTATGTCACACCAATCAGATTGGATCTACTATAAACAGCCAATCAAATTTCTTGCTGTAAAGGTAAACGGTAGGTGAGAAGATTTGATCCCGATACAGTTCAGAACGGCCATATTTATTCTTCTATAAAAGAGGAGGAAGTATTCATATATTGGGTTTACTTCGACATTTTCTGTGGGTTAGGCTGAGGATTTTAGTTAAATAAACGAGATGAGCCTTCGGTTCGTGAGTTAGAAGTATGCAAATGCAACGAGATATTTTTATTTTTAGGTAAAAAGGTAACTGGATACTTTTGTTTTTCACAAGGAGTAAATTCAATTAGAGGTCACGAATCGTCGCTTTTAGTTCTTAGGACATATTTTAGAGGAGACGAGACTATTTAGATTTGAAACAGTTCTAACGTTTACAATAGTAAGTGCAGGTGACGATTGTTTTGTCCTTGTTGCATGCAAATACAACGAGATATTTTTATTTTTTAGTTACAAAGTGTAACTTGACACTCTTGTTTTTCACAAGAGAGTAAATTCAATTAGAGCTGACGAATCGTCACCGCTCTTTCCCACGAGATGTTTGCTATCGTTAGTAACAAATGGTAACTTAACACTTTTGTTTTTTATATGGGAGTAAATTCAATTAGAGCTGACAAGTTATCGGCTATTGTTCCCAGGATATTAAACAAAAAAAGCTTTCATTTCTGGACGGTTTTTACGTCTCTGCAGTAGCAGTTTATTTTTATTTGATAGGCATTTTATGACATTCTTTTCAGTCCGATATTTTTAAAGGTAAAAAGTATCAAAACTCTCAACTGTTCTTTGAAGACTGCGTGGCACCAAGTTAAAGTGCAATTTAATTAAATCAGACTTTCAATGTGTCAGAGAGGTTTTTTTTTCTCTTTCTTTCTATTTTCGGTGAAGTAGTGTTGTGTTGTGTAAAAACGGTAAACTTACGACTCGTATAACATGCGAAAAGGTCTCTTAACTTGAGTATTTTTGAGCAAAAATTCCTCTTGGAGGTTGGAAGGGCTATGTGATGGGTGAGTGAGGGAGTTATGCATGTACATGTGTCACACCAATCACAGTGTGGGTTTTATCAAAGAACAAATCAAAGAAGAGAAAAAGATGGTATCGACATTAATCTGGAGACGTGTCAGATTACTGTAGTTTGTTCAAACATTTTATGGCTTACTATTTAGCTATCTTACCATTACCGATGTAACATCGTATGTACATCATAAATTCCCAGTTTCATTCTTGCTGTACATCGCAACCAAAAAAAACTTGTCAGATTTACCAAATCGTTACTGTAAACAGCTCCATGAATGCTCCTATCTCCGGCACTTCGCCAAAAAAAAAACAAAAAAAAAACTCTTGCACGCCTTGCGTGCCTATGTTTTAAACGTTAAGCGTCAAAATGGTTAATGTTATGACTTCTAGCCACAGGCGGCCCAAGCTCTCAATGTTATCCTTTTTTTTTTTCCTTTTTATGCGAACGTTCAGGCTAACGTGACATATGGCATGTACTATTACATAACGACCGAATTTGACCACGCGAAACATGACTCCCGCCTTGCAGTATATGGAGGTGTTGTGTTACAACGGTTTGAATTTAATATATAGATTTAGGCCAGCCTAAAAGCGGAGCTCCTCAGTTATTTTTCGGAATGTTGTTACTAATGAAAATAATCCAACAAGTACATGTATGAGGTAAATTGCGAATGATTTAATAGTTTCAGCCGGAACTAGTATTACATCAGCAGATCGAGGTGTAAGTTGGTGTGATTATGAAATATAGAGCCATGATTTCAAGGATTTCTTGGAAGCCACCAAAAATCTTGATCACAGAACAGAACTGTCTTCTGTGCTTTTTGGTGGCATTTCTTGTTCTTTCCTACCTTATTCAGAAAGACAAGGCATTGTTATTAATCATTATATTCTTCCTTAGTTAACATGGGGACTCCCACACAAAAGAAGTTTACACATTTTTTTGTTGTGGGGACTGATTGAAATGCTGTGGTTACAATATACTCAGTCCCTGAATCTCTACCAAATGAAATCTCACAAAAATACCAAAACAGTATACATATGTGAAAAGTTGGAAAGTTTTGTTTTCTAACTTGTCCCCAAAGATACATTTAGCCATCTTCACTATTGTATGGAGTCTCCTCCTGCTGGAAGGGCTTGCAATAAGCAAAATCACCCTCGCATGAATGGTACTTACGATATTTTTTTTTGCTGATCATGAATACTTGCATAGGCTTCTAATAATAATTTTATTATTCAATTTCAATGCGATTTGTTCTTTTTCTCGACTGGTATTGTGGACTACAAGAGCTGTTATTGGGTTCCATTAATTAATTTTGCTATGATTAAATTATACCAAGAATTATCAGTAAGCTAAGAGGAAGTTATATTATGTACATGTATTTTGTCTGCACTACACAACCAAATGCACTCCAAGGTTATCAGGCATAGGTACATTTGTCAGAAGAGCCCAGCATATCCAAGATATGTTTTGATTGACACATCAATTAAGATAATTTACAGCAAAATGGCTAAAAAATACATCAATATCCTACATGCACCAAAGCCAGACATGGGGTTATAAGGCAATCATTTAAACAACAGATTGAAATAATTTATAAATTAGAGAACACTATTTCTACAACAGAATGGAACAAATTAACCTTATCGGACATTGCGAATGGCAAGGCTGTCTGTAGAATGTCACAAATTTCTCAACCCTTTCTTTCTACAAAAATGCTAATCCTGCAACTTTGCTTAAGACCCAGTTCTCCATTTTGTGTTGGCAAAATATCAATTTATGCCATGTCCAATGCAGATTATCACAAAATTGATTTAAAAGCTCAATAAATATCATTTTAAAGCCAAAAAGCCAATTATTTAAACCATGAGTAAATTATCTCTAAGAAAAACTGATTAATTTAAAAGGCACTTAAAAATAATTAGTTAATATGTGTTTCTTAATAATGTAATGCAGTGTATCTGTCACAATGTTGCAGCTATGATATTACTATAAACAGGATGGGCTGCAGAACTGAACCTCCAAGTCAGTTTATTCAATGAACTTGGTGCAGAATCTATAATCCCATCAAGTTGTCTGTAAATACAGAGAAACCAAACAAAGCATTACAATCATAAGTAATGAATTACTGAACTCTTTTACATGTATGAACAGTGTATGTTCCATTAATATTGGGGATCTCTCAGAAGCTGCATCCATGATAAATTAATTTGTTCCCAGATGCATTTGTTTATAGAACTTTTCACAAATTAATATCTCTGTCATAACAGTGATGTCTGTGTTCTACAACAATTAGTACACAAGAAAAATACACTCAGTAAGATATTGTTTACAATAAAAATCAATGCCTATAAGCAATCATAAGGACCTTAAATTTATATTTCCTCAGAAATATCTCACCGGGACATGGTTGCTTTGAAAATCTTTGATGTTTTAATACAGGCTCCCCATCTGTAAACTGTTCATACATGTATATTGACTGACAGGAACAGGCATGTAATTCCTTTCTTTGATATACAGTGTACTTCATTGTTAGTTGTTTACTGAGTGTTAGTAGTGAATCAAATGCTAGGGGTTGGTACTCCAACTTTCACTGTGGCAGGCTCTGCCCTGAAATACAAAGTAAACTTACAGAACTGTTATGAACTTCGCCACTTGCTTTCAAGAGCAAATGCAATTTGCTTCAAACAAGAAACTGGAACATTGAGGGTTACAACAATGTGCACAGTCCCAATCACAGGGTCATCCAGGCTGTTTGGTTGTACATATAACTGCACAACTGTATATGAGTTCAGCTTCCAGAAGAAAATCAGAGTTTGTCAGGATAAATACTGATGTTCTTGCTTGTAAACTCAACGAATGACTGTGCAGTTCCAGAAGATATTCACACCCAACACCCATTCATGGCCAGTCTTTAGAAATTCCAAATTAAAGTATCAGGAATCAAGAGCTCTAATAGAGAAAAAACCTCCATGTGGGGTATGAATCTTTTCTTAAAGAAAACAATGTCTGAGAAATCATTAATTACAAAATAATGTTTAAGAAACATCTTACCTTTCAGAGAATTTTTAATCTACACTGTCTGGCCAGTTCATATACTTGACAAGTTGACACTGGGCGTGTTTTTAAATTTGTGCCCTTCAATATCACATTACTATGTAGCAGCACTGGTCAACTAAAAACAGCATAATTTGGTCAATTAATATACACTGTACATTATTAGGTTGAAATATTGGTGTAGATTGTTGCACATCAACAGATACAGAAACTATTTGCACCTGAATCATAACGAGTGAAAAATCGTGCATGAGACATTTACGAGTGAATGCCTACAAAAATGGACCTAAATCGCCTATCAACGGCACAAGTCGAAAAATTGATTTCGCTTGTATTTTGTCCATAGATAGGTCCTAGTAAGAATAGAAACGGACCATAGTTAGTTTCTGCTAATACAGCTTTCTTTGGTAGAAATACGCCAAAAACGATTTCGACCCGATTGGGCTCCAAATCTACTTCCGGTTTTGCTGAATTTTCCGAATTTTTGATTGCTTCGCGCTCCGCAGAACAGTTACTTGAGAATATTTCAATGGATTTTATATTCAGTTCAGGTCTTCGTAGTATGACTGAGCGAAAAATAAAATAAATCAAAGTTAGTTTTGAGCCCGAAAAGAGATCAAACTGACACGCAAAATTTTACAGTGTGTGGCAAGAGAATTATTGCTTAAAAACATCGCCATATTTTTCTATGGGCTATAACTTTAAATACCGTAAAAACACTTTCTACGGGTTAAATATACACCCACCTGTTAGGCTATCAAAAAACATCTCTGGGCAAATGGTTTCAAGTCGCCCGTCTTGGCCTGTGTTTCTCATAGATTTTGCCCAAAATCCGCCGTTGGAATGTAAACAATTGCGTGACGCGGATAGCCAATCTCGAGTAAAATATTCGTTTCCAGCAATCCGATGAAAGCAATTTTTGAAACGTTGTGTGGATAAAATAATGGAAAATGTTTTTTTTTTTTTGTTTAAGTTAGTATAAATATATATGTTTTTTCATTTGCATTGCAACACCCACGACATCCCTGATAAAGAACGTTGCTACAGTACTCCGGGAAATGATTTTAACACTTGTTTATTTTATTGATTTCACTGATAACTTACAATATAGTGGCAGTTTTAGAGATACACTTAACCAATCCTCTATGGTTTATGGCAATTGAATCATTGACTGACAAATAAAGTCAAGTGGAAATACCATAATTTCTATAAACTACTAACTGCGTGATGGCATCTCAGCTCTTCTAGCTGTGTAGAAAATTTGTACCTACACAATATGCTCAAACTCAGCTAGAAAACCTGGAATTTCTTGAATTGAATTAGCCCAGGAAGAAATTGCGTTTAAGTTTCGATCATACTGGGAAAAACTCCATCTTTTCTACTTTGGTTGTTTGATCAATTAACTGAAATTTGCAGATCATAACACTGGCAGACAAATAAACATTACAGTGGTCGATCTAGGACTAGGTTGACACTAAAGGAGTTTTTTTTGGATTCGTAAAAGTTCCTGGATTCATCAATTTTAGAGTATTCAGATTAGTAGGGGTTTACAGTGAAAGGATATTCGGATTCTTAACCGTTTACACACGACGATAACTCCGGGCACATTCATGATGGAATGGTTAACACGCAGTTTGTTGCCTCGACAACGAGAAACAAAATGCCTCCGAAAATAAGGCTAGGGGTAGGTTGAGACAGTCTGAAGTTTTCTTTCGACTCGCTGACCACGGTACTGTTGTCCATCATGTCAGGTCCCTCCAGGAAGTTATTCTGGTCTTTACTTAATATCTAGAACCGTCGAGGTTTTCGATCGTGCCATCGTCGTCATCTGCGCAGTATTATAAAAGTGATTATCTACACCTGAAACAGCACGAGGTAATCACCCAGCGACCGCCATCAAGTGGCCATCAATGTGCTTACGACTCGACTACCTGGACGACTGGATCATGTAATCCGCCATTTTCGTTCCACCGCAAACTCAAAAGATCACAGGCGGAAAAATATGCGGATTCGAGAGAAAATTGTTTACACGACAAAACTCTCCAGATTCAAAAGTTTTCGGATTCAAAGTTCCCACTTTAAATTCCGGGGAGTTTTTTTTTTCAGATTCGTCCACTTTTATGTAAACGGCAAAATCAATCCGGCACTGAAAAGTTCCGAATTCATCACGAATCCGGAACAATTTCCTCTCGTGTAAACCTACAATCCTGGCCATAAGTTGTTGGGACACCTCCGCCTTCTGCACGCTAAAACCCTCGATTTCAACTACGTCCTTAAAGTTTTAGAACAAAAGATGAATAGAAGCAAGTACAATTGACCCCCCCTCCCCCCTAGCAATGTTGCATGAAAACGAAGCTATTCTAAAGACTAGATCGGATGTGGGAAAAAAGGAAAAAGGGACAATAGAAAGTGGTTAGACAGTTGTGTTGGAACCAAACGCGATTGCTGAAAAATCGCTATTATTGGAATAAGACGTGAATATCTATCTTCTTGTCTCTTTAGTTCGAGAATACTGTTCTAGGAGGCGAACAATTCTTCAAACGTGGCTATTCTGAAGCTATTGTCAAGGATTTTTTTTCTTCAAGATTTTTATCAACATTGACAGGGGGAGGGGGGTAGGCGGGCTTGCGCGGTTTTGGTCTTAAGAGAGGCTGCCTGTGAAGTCATCTGCCGTAACTGTCCCAACACTTTTGACCAGGATTGTAGTCTTAAATGAACAGCGAACAGCCATCTTGTTTTGTTCGCGGAAGTCGGTCACGGAAGAGCGAATTTCAATGAAATATGTATATATAATTTGATTAAGCAATTAGCCAAAAATAGGTTGGCCGCCAAAACAGTTTAGGGTTTAGCTTAACTCTAACCTTAAGTTTTAAGACCGAAGAAGAAAAGAAAAAAAAGCATTGAGCATTTCAGTTGTTTGAAACAGAAACATTCGCGCACAATGAACTATATGTATAATACGTGCGTAACCTGGAAAGCAATCCGTCCAGCACAGTAATTGTTCAAATTAACAGCTTACCGAGACACTCGCAATGTCGATGCCTCTTATTTACGATTTAAACTTTTAGGATTTGTTTACTTTACTTTTTCCAACTTTTTAGAAGGAGAAAAGGCACTAAATGTGTTGGTACAAATAAAAAGGTTTAACCGAAAATCTTCTTTCTAGAACTCGCTCTTGTAATTAAAATGATCAAAGAAAGAACGACAGCTTAAAACGACATAGCAGTAACACCCGAACTCCAAGTAAATTGCTTTTAATTGACGTTTTTAATTAACGAAATTTCCAAAGCGATGACTTTCAAAATATTAAAGTTAAAAGTGGTCCATTATGTGTTTCTTTTTTCACCCAAATGTTCTAAGATAGCCATCTGCGGTTTGTTGGAAACGAATAATGTTTCACGGTGACCGCCCGCATCACGCAATTGTTTACATTCTCACGGCGGTTCAGGGAAAAATCTATGAGAAGCACAGGCCAAGGCGGGCGACTTAAAACCATTTGCCCAGAGATATTTTTTGATTTTCAAACAGGTGGGTGTACAGTTAACCCGTAGAAAGTGTTTTTATGGCATTTAAAGTTATAGCCCATAGAAAAATATGGCGATTTTTTAGTGCTATAATTCGTTTGCAACACATCGTAATATTTTGCGTTTCTGTTCGATCTCGTTTCGGGCTCAAAAGAAACCTCGATTTATTTTATTTTTCGCTCAGTCATACCATGAAGACCTGAGCTGAATGTAAAGACCATTGAAAGACTCTTAAGTAGCTGCTGTGCGACGCGCAAAGCAATCAAATTTTCAGAAAATTTAGCATAACAGGAAGTAGATTTTGAGCTCAATCGGGGCAAAATCGTTTTTCGCAAATTTCTCCCCAAAAAAGCTGCATTAGCAGAAACTAACTATGGTCCGTTTGTTTACTAGCTAGGGCCAATCTATGGGCAAAAAATGAGCAAAATCGATTTTTCGACTTGTGCCGTTGTTTGGTCCATAGTTATGGGCACTGGCTCTTACATGTACATGTAACAGCCCTCCACCTCAGAACCATCACAGATATGATATGATATTTTTAAACTCTCTGAAATTTCAGATTATTCAAGATTAACATATGCACATACATCATCTGGGGCAACCCTAAAACACTGAATTTGGAAACCGAAATCCGGAATCCAGAATCTGGAATCCGGAATCCGGAACCAAAAACCAGAATCTGGAATCCAGATATTATGAATGATGATAGAAATAATTCACTTCAGCAATTTCTAATAAATAAACATGAACAAAAATTATTTTGTTGTTATTTATTTTCTTGGCTTTACTTCAGCCACAGACTGTAATTGCTAAAAAATTATTGAATAGTTCTGAACAACCCTTAGCTATATATCTGGCCCGGTTGTTCAAAAGCTGCATAAAGCTATCCATTGGGTACATCACTATCCAGTCAGGGATACCGATTTTTTGGGTGGATAGAGTTACTCATAGCCTGCGAGCAGGCTCTAGTTTCTGTCTCTAGTGTCTCAGCAGGTTAAATAGGTGTCTAGTGTTTTTCTGCATTGGCATGTCACCAAGAGCCTTCATGCGGCTCTGCCACTCACACCCCCAGCCCAAACACGAGAGCCTGCTCATAGGCTAAGTTACCCATCTTTTGTTCAAGCTGGCCCTGGTGAGAGCCTGCTTCTTGTCTAGATCAAATTGCTCTGAGAAGACTGGTGAGCAGCACATTAACAACAAGCTATTATAGGCTATTGCAGTAAGTTTCTGGCAGCCTTTTAGCATCTTTTAACAACATGTGGTCTGATCTGTTAGCAAGTGAGAAGCAGACGGAAGTAAGTGTGCAACATTTCTACAAATTGTTTTAATATGATGGCCGCCAAGAATATGAAAGGCTGATTTGTAACAGTATCAGTGTGGAAATTGTGTTAATCTGGAATTGGTCTCGTAACTGTTAGAAAAATCAAATATCATATTTAGACCAGATGGGTTAGCCTTTGGACTTCGAAAGTGGGGGGCAGGATTGTCAATGTACGGGGGGCTGCCACTGACGGATATCCTGTTCTCTATGACATTTTCTATCTTGTTCAGTATCTACTAGACATAAAGGATAAACTTGTACTCCCGGTAAATTGAAGATCACTTATTAAACAAAATGGCAATTACCAGCAAGCTTATTTTAGACACTCTCGAGGTGCTTGGAATAAAATTAAGACGCACTTTACTGAGATTCTCATAATCATAGCCCTCACTAAAAATAACGGTTGCACGATTTCAACAGACGGGGAATTTTTGTGTCAAAAAAGGTTAAGTTTGAGGTCCTTTTTACTTGGCAGCTTACTCTTTACAGTCAAAAAGCTAAGCAAAACAATTTTCGTGTATTTGAAGAACTTATTTTCTTTGATTTGCGGATTCCGGTTTCCAGTTTCTGGATTCCGGTTTTTGGTTCCAGATTCCGGATTCCAGTTTCTGGCTTTTAGGGTTGCCCCATCTTTAACAGAGTGTTTGCTTCACATTCAGTTTACACATGGCTGTTATCCAGCATAGGCAGACTTATAAGTTTTCCTTCAAAAATATATTGCAACAACTATTGCATCTTTCATTACCTATTCTTGTGATGAAATGACACAAAATCCAAGAACAAGAAGTCATAAGCATAGAACTAACTTACGTGGTAGCGTTTACAGTTCCTCTTACTGTCTGCATATGCCGTCCATAAACTGGTGTTGCCTGGACAATGTACTCATTATTTTTCTGATCACACCTTTTAAAACGTCACTGTTATATAATTTGTCCTGAAAAAGCAATACATGAAATGTTATGCCTTTGGCACTCACCAAATACCTTTACATGATGTATAATGTACACCATATCAACATTCACAATTCTTTTTACTCTCATTGTAACTCTTTTGTGTCATTTTCCCTCACTTGAAGACGGGACTTCCACATTAGGTGATAATTTGCCTCTGGAATCTCTATGAATTCACAGGGAGTGATAACAATTAAATCGTGACTAATTTTAGCAAAGGAGGCGTTGAAATGTCAGATTTTAATGCTAAGTTTATACAGTAACTTTACATTACATAAAAAGAAATGCCTAATTCATAACAATTTAAAATAATCAACACTAAAACGAATGTAATTCTTTACTTGAAAATTATTCTCCCGTAATGCCCATGGGCCAATTACAGGCATTGTAAAAAGTCCTAACACAAAGTAAAAGGAAATTAAGAAAACTATTGCTTTTTTCCGGAAAATTGTAGCGACTGAAGACAATGATGGAACACTCTGAGAGTGCATTCTATCAACCTGATGAGATAAAATTTAAGGAGAATAGAGAATTCACAAAGTTATCTCACAATCAAATTGGTACAGGACAGGAGAAAGGAAACTGTACAGCCAGGAAGAAACTGAAACTTTCTTCGAAGAGCAAAAAAGTATGCATGCACAACAAAGAAAACAGTCAGTGACATTCATTTAATAAGTTAGTTAATAAAAAATTAGTGTGAAGAAGAGAGCAGAGAGAGAGAGAGAGTGGAGATAGGAGAATGCTCTCTCCAACTAAATTGTGTAGATATGTTTGTAAAAGTTATTCTTATTACCGAGAAATGGTCAGGGCAAGAACTTCTATTACACTGTTCAATTTACCGAGTTAATTAGTACCATGTCACTTAGTAGGAACATTTCCATATTAAGTGTAAATACCGCATTGGGGAATAACCTCTTACTAAGAAAATAGGGTCCATGTACCCCCAACCGAAAGCAATGGCACAAATAAAATGAAATAGCCAATCAAAATCAAAGCACAGCTTTATTTGCAGACAGGATTGCCATGCATAATCGTCTACTCGACATTTTGGACTATATAAGCATTTCACCAAACCGAACTAATTGGACAGACAACAAAATAAAACGAGGAAATCTACATTATAAACACAAGATGCATATCACTACATCTGAGCTCGAGTATCAACAGCAAATCCCTTCTCAATGAAAGGTGACCGAATAAAAGAGAGGATAATGATAATTCGTTTAAGCTTGCGGTGTTAAAGTTTAAAAACTATTCACGTTTAAATTTGAATATTACTGAGAGTCTGTATTTTTGCCGACGGCTTAATTTAGCTTTGCAGTCATTTTATTGGCAGTAGCTTCACCAGTCTTCAACCAAATTAACCTCGGAATTCACAAAAGCATTTCGCCAAACCGAATAAATTTAACTAACAAAACGAGGAACTCTCCACACTTTGTAATCACAATATGCAAATATTCACATAGGAACAAAATTAAATTTAGCAAATCCTGTTCGCTTCGGCTTAAAATGGTTTGTAAACCTTCCTTGGTTTTCAACAACAGAGGAAGAAATTTTAGCAGTCTACGAAGCGGCAGTGCTAACTAACCCAGAGAAAACTTCAAAACTCGCCCGGCCGTGTTTACAAGTACGATTTTGGTTAAGCTTATTTTCAGACGTGAGGTTATAAGCTTAAGTTGACGACGAAAATCGACAGAAAACTTAATTTGTTTACAACTTACAGCAACCTCCAAAGCGACCCACGTGTTATTGTTTAGAGACGAGCGAAATTAAAACGATGCAATTTTTAAAATCTCTTACAGCATGGCTTCAAATAAGGAAGACTTTTAATGGATACCAAATGAAAATAAGCTTATATCGCCGAGGCAACTTGTTAATTTTCATAGCAAACGCAACAACAAAAGTCACTTACCGCAAGTTGGCAATTCAGTTCGGCCAGTGTAAATCTTCCGGGCAGAAACTTGCAGCAAAAGTTGTGAAGACTGAACTGAAGTTATATTTTGGATAGATCAACGAATCAACCACTTCTTTCCGCTACGTTTACTGTTTTGTAATTTCGCTGAAACACTCGGGCACGTTTGATTTCTCTTGTTCATCACCTGACCAAATCAGGTGACTTTTGAATTTTCTTGCACGGCTTCACAGCATCACGTTCGCGCGAATTTTGAACTTGGCCATGGGGAGTTCCCCAGTCTTCTGAATCAATTTGTCGGGTACTTTCGCCTCCTTTCTATAGCCCTCGTTAGCTTTGGTTCACGGCATTGTTCGGTATTATTTCACCTCCTTTCTCTAGCCCTTGACTAGCTATAATTCACGGCATTGTTCAGTACTGTCTCGCCTCCTTCCCCAGCGCTGGCCCGCTCAGTCTTTTTCGCGATCTTCTTCGCTACTTCTTTACCTGTTAATTCTTGCTTTCTGTTTATTGCTTGAGTGGAACCCTGTCTTAAAAATATTAGATCAACCTCCGCTATCGTTTATCGTTAAAAATCCCGCCAAGAAAAATGGCATTCTCCCGCTACAAACCGAGGGTGCATGTCTCTGTCAACCTATTAGCTGGAGTATGGCCGCCATCTTGCGCGACTCCGTCGTCGTCGTCGTCGTCGTCGCCGCCGTCGTGCGTACGCGCCCACGAGCAATACCGCTAGCCATGATAACCATGAGAAAATCAATTCATGGGTTTCCTTTTCTTCCCTATATGGGTATGGGGCTCCGCTTGGCGGCCCTTCGGCCGCCGGAGCTCCGCTATAAAGGTTTGTATGGGAATGCAACGGCTTTGCTTGAAAAGCCAATTATTCTTATATTTTGTGAATAAAATCTACTTACCCTGTTGCTGTGTTGTATTCTTTGCTGTTTGCCAGCTCCTCGGGCCGATCTAACGCGATTTCGGCGAGTTATCGTTCTGTGGGTTTCCACCACTAAAAGAAAGACAAGGCCGGACACTGATTTCCGGAGTGCCCGCCGCTCGAAGCGAATAAATCCACTGAAAATAACCCTGCCGGCTCAATTCCTCCGTAGAATCGAAGAAGAAATGTTGAAGTTCCATGTCAGTTCACTCGCTACGCGATTCCGTCCACAACGCCTTCGCAACGATACATTTATTTCGAGATTGCTTCGCTCGCAAACTCGAAAACAGCCGCGTCACAAAAGTTAGGACACTTTCGCGGTGTTGGGTAACTATAATTAGCCCGACCGGGGGTAGTCAGCAACGATTTGTCAACGGTCAAACCAAAATGCTCCCCGGGTAACCGGGCACTCCCTTTATGGGTTTGACAACTAAAGCACGAGGGTACCCGGGGAGCATTTTGGTTTGACCGTTGACAAATCGTTGCTGACTACCCCCGGTCGGGCTAATTACAGTTACCCAACACCGCGAAAGTGTCCTAACTTTTGTGACGCGGCTGTTTTCGAGTTTGCGAGCGAAGCAATCTCGAAATAAATGTATCGTTGCGAAGGCGTTGTGGACGGAATCGCGTAGCGAGTGAACTGACATGGAACTTCAACATTTCTTCTTCGATTCTACGGAGGAATTGAGCCGGCAGGGTTATTTTCAGTGGATTTATTCGCTTCGAGCGGCGGGCACTCCGGAAATCAGTGTCCGGCCTTGTCTTTCTTTTAGTAGTGGAAACCCACAGAACGATAACTCGCCGAAATCGCGTTAGATCGGCCCGAGGAGCTGGCAAACAACAAAGAATACAACACAGCAACAGGGTAAGTAGATTTTATTCACAAAATATAAGAATAATTGGCTTTTCAAGCAAAGCCGTTGCATTCCCATACAAACCTTTATAAATTCAAACCGTTGTAACACAACACCTCCATATGCTGCAAGGCGGGAGTCATGTTTCGCGTGGTCAAATACTCGGTCGTTATGTAATAGTACATGCCATATGTCACGTTAGCCTGAACGTTCGCATGAAAAGGAAAAAAAAAAAAAGGATAACATTGACAGCTTGGGCTGCCTGTGTTCTAGCCATGAAATCAAAATCTCTTGTGTCTCTTGCTTTCTGTAAAGTTATGGTTATTTATTTATTTATTTTTTTTGCTACTTAGTTCTAAACGCCTATACTCAATTCTGTTAAGGCGCAAATTTCGGAGCTATCATTAAATGTTACTAACACTAACAATATTAAATTGTGAAAATTTCGTCTTTATTTCATATTTCAGCATCTTAGAATTTAAGACCAATATTCGCTTTTGCCTGAAAAGTGACGTACGCTCTTCTTATCGTAATTTCGGCATATCAGACTACAATAAAACCGTCAAACAGCCGGTAACCTTTAAAATCATGTAAAAGGGCAAACAATTTGTCCTAGCTGTCTACTCTCTTTTTCTCATGTATTCGTGTTTTGTTGTCCACCAGAAAAGCCCCTTTTAGTGTCTAGTTCGGAGAATGAAAATGCCGAAAGGCGGATCATGGATAAGAGAAAACGCGCTCACTCCCCGTCTGAATATTCTGACTCTTACTCTGAGCCTAAGCGACCTAAGCCTGCCAAGACCCCCAAGAAGGTGCAAAAGCCAGTTTCAGGTTTTCTTAGTGTTAGTGCTGTCCAGAAGTTCACAATTACCAGAAGTCTACACCTGACCTTATCTAGCACTGGGGCGCATGCGTGTGTGTTTTATTTTATAATCATTCCGCTTAAAATATATTTATTCATAAATGTGTCGGTCGCAGGGTACAGTTGAAGTCGTCATAGCATTTAGCCCCAAGCCCCATTAACATAGATGTAGACTTCTGGAATATTGAACTTTTGTTGATGGTTATTATCGAAAATAGACTTTTACAAAAATGTTAAACATTTTATTTAAAATTGGAGGTTATAGCGCCGAAATAACCCTGAATCGTCACACGTATACTCGTCAAAATTAGTACGTTAAGATTACGAGCGGCCTTATTTTAGAGAAACGTCAGAGACAAATGTTTGTAGCGACAACGACATATTAATTTGTACAGAAAAACGACAGCGACAATTTCCTCCGCTGGTTAGGCGACAAAGGTACACAGAAGGATGCGACAAGGCGACAAGACTACCCCCCTTGGAAGGCCTCACTGTAGTTGTTTATGCATCACTCTCCCGGGCAACCGCGGGGCATTTGCTCACGTTGTCAGTTCCGCGGGCGCTGGGCATTCGCGTACCCCCTGGGGGGGGGGGGGGCGGGCATTCGACACAAGTGTTTTCGAAAGTACCATGGATGAGTTCATCGGGAAAGACGAGGCGTTTGTCGAACAATGGCTTGTCCGTCAGGGACTAGAGAAACTTGTAGATGTTTTTAAGGTATCATGGTAGGTGGATTGACAGTGTTTGGAAATCGCGCTCTTACGCTGGCGCTTTGAAAGAAAGTCCCATCAAACTATACATTTTCTGAAAGCTTAATAGTTATAGAATACAATCATATCTTTGAAATTTTCTAAAAAGTTATTGTCGCAGTGATATTAAAAGAAATACCCGGAAACATTGCTTCGCTTAAACTGGTTCGCTTCCGCGCGTGAATTATCGGAGCGGCGCGATTTACATCGGAAATGTTTTCTCACACATCACCCTCAAAAATCGTGTCTGCGATTTTCCAGATGTGGTTTGGTTTTTTTCTACACCCTCCTAAACTTTGATATTTTTAATGCGGACGTTTCCTTCTACAAAAGAGGCCATAACTTTGAAACGGAAGCGAAATTAAACAAAGCCCGACACGGTTTTTCGAAGGAGGTATCCTAGAACATACCTGCCGATTTTCAGCGAATTCCATCGGAAGACGCGCGTAAACGAACTAAAAATGTTTATCCTTATATGCAGTTTTATTTTATCGAGAAAAACACGAAAAACCTTTTATGAGATTTGTATGAATAGATGTTAAAAATCCCCTCCGCACTGACAGATGTCGGCATGGGTCAGTTTACCACAACAATGGGTTATGACAACTTGAAATAAACAGACGACTAATATCCTGGCGCCGAAACCCACGTCGCAGTGAAGTCGTCCGAGGAGGGACAAACTACAAGTTAAACTGCCGTGATCTTTTACTCAAAAGATTTCGCCGGCGGCATTGGTATTATGTTCCTTAAGTTTAGGCTCTTTCGTTCTCCAGACATTTTTTGAAACCATGCCTCGTGAAGCCAAAAAGCATGAAAAAGAGGAAATCTCGAGGTCTACATTGTCAACATCTACATCTGCGCTTGACTCTCTCGTTGTGGAAGTTTCGGAATCGCGTCCGTTCTACAACAATTTCGTGCGACTAGCACTTGTTGTATTTTGTCCTTTAGCTTCATTGGCGGGACTAGTGTCCTCGAGTTCCTTCAACCATTCTTCTTGGTTACAGTGCGACCCACGGTCGCTCAGAGCCAAAGATCTTGTTCGACGCTGAACCTGTTGGTTCCACCAGGATTTTCGCCTTTTCGGCCTCTGCGAAGACGAAAATGGGCAAGAATTTTTCGTCCTGACATAAAGAAAATTGGACAAGAGCGAAAGCCAACTTGCGATGAAACAACCAGATCAGGAACAGTTCGCGTGCACAAATGAAATGTCACACCGCAATTCGCGTTACTTGTGACAACTGGCGGTGAATTTTAATTAGAGGCGTCAACGCGCTGTAAGAGGTTAATAATATTCAAAAATAGTTTTTTTGCTTTAACTTAAAAAGTAAAAAAGCCCTTTCCCCCATTCTTTTTGCAAAATGTTTATCTCAGTCTTCTCAATTTGAACAGCCAAAAAAGATTTTTCGCATTTTTCGTAAAAATCCACCTACCAGGATACCTTAAAGGTATGTTTTCTCAATTTCAAATATTTCTTCATTAATTGTAAGCGTATAAATATAAGCGACAAGGTGAACTATATTTTGTTTATCACAAAACAATCACTGTCGTGAACACGACTATTTCACATTTCGCATTCAAAACTAACCTAGCAGTTTTTATATTCATGAAAGTGGAGTTAAAATACTTAAGGGACCGTTCATTTTTTATAAGGTAGGGGGGGCTGGTGGGATTTGGGGGGGGCCATGCGAAAAAAAATGGCTTTCGAGGGGGGGCCATCCCAAAAAAATAAGGGAAAAAGGGGGGGTCACGTGAAATATTTTAGTAAAACTTTAAAATGGCATAATGTTTGAATATCCAAAAAATTGCTATAGAATAAACATAGAAGGCAGGATACAAATTTATTACAAACTTTCTTTCTGCTTTAAAAAAAACGTTTGGCGACAAAAAGCATTTGTAGCTACTGAAAAGAAGTAGTTAACACTGTTATTTTCGAATGCAACTTTCACTGGCACTCATCTTCATCTCCGCTGTCGTCGAGTTCTTCGTCGCCGCTTGTGCTGCTATGGGAGTCTCTTTCACCAATGCTGCAAGAAGCAGCAATGCTTTCCGTCAGAGTGTACTCTTCAGGGTACATGAAGGTGTAAACATAATCTCTGACTTCCCGCTCAAGGTTGGTGGTGATTCTGCTTCTTGCAGCATTGGCGAAATAATTCCCTTCCAAGAGCTGTGCGACGTATGGCCCATCTCTTCTAAATATCGACGTGGCAACATCCTCAACTTTAAGACACTCTACCGGGACGGCCGTTCTAGGAGGGTACACAAGGCATTGTGGAAGATCATTTCCTAGCGGGTTTCCAACACAGATTCCATAAACTCGTTGGACGTTGTTTTCAGTCCGCTTCCTCTTTCTTTCATTTGACTTTCTGCGGTTTTCTTTTTTCCTTCTCCTTTTGTTGATGTGCTATTTGAGTATGCCTTTGAATATGCTGTTATAATTGCTCTTCTTATTTTCTAGTGCTTCCATGTCCTGCGTGACCTTCGTCAACTTAGCTTCTGTACATTTGATCTGTTTTACATTAAAACTGTGGGCAAATTCTTCGCCCTGCTTTAAAGCAAGCCCATTGGACTGAAAGAGTGTGGAATCGTGTTCCTTTACATCTTTCAATATGACATTCAACTTTTCCACCATTGCTCTGTGCTCTTTGATGGAGAAGTTCAGTTTTCTTCCATCACTGGGCTTCAACTGGTACCCTTGCATGGAAAACTCACTCGCCCTTTCTGAACAGCCATCCGCACCTAGAAAAATTGCTTCTTTTGCTTGTAAGATGTCAAACTGCCTGGATCGTTCAGCTGTAAACCTTTTCTTAAACGACTCGTCGCTTTCGCCATTATTGCGCATTTTGGAATGAGCCTCTTTCATGATGCTCATGTAGCAATGCGCTCTTTCCCCGATTGGATTAACAATATAAAGAAGAAAGAGCATGTAAGTGGCAGGCTGGTTTTATCTGACCCAGAGAGCGTTGCTCTATTTGCAGATAAGTTTATTGTCAAATCGAAGTTTGTGGTGGATTATCTTCAGCATCTTGAAGTGCTGGAATTTAAAAGGAAAAAGAGAGCAGAAGAAAAGGCAAAGTTAAGTAGGGAGGAGGATTATCCTTGGACTGAGTTGTGCGAAGATCTAACCAAGCTTAAAAAGCTACGTGTTCCAGAACTAAACAAGTACTCAAACCACCACGGGCTGAAGCAGCATTTGAAAAGCAGCAAGAGTGAGAAAGTAAAGGCAATTGTAAGACATTCATGCTTGCAGCAGAAGAGTCCTCTCAGAGCTGGCCAACCAACACTGAGAAATGCCAGGACATTGACACAAAATGACAACAGGGCAAGTGCTGACAGCAGTGAAACGGATGAAAGTGACAATGATGAGTATGACAGTTATGCCATTGACTCTGGGGGAGAAGATGACTCAAGTGACGTCGTTCTTGCATTCATCAATTCAGATGAGGAAGATGCCAATTAGAGGCCAAATGCCACACGCTCAGGGCGAGCCATAACTAGGAGATCCGAAATTGACTTCTCTTTCTTTTGATTTGTTTTTTAAACAACAGCTCTCTGTCGTATGAAGATTGTAAATATTGTCTTCATAGTGAGCACAATAACGTGAAGTAGGGGGATAAAAGAGAAATATTAAAAAAGTTGAAATCTAAATATTGTTTGTTCAATTTTTTTTGGGGGGGGGTCATCCCAAAAAATGTCCGCTATAAGGGGGGGCCATGTGAAAAAATTGGTAAGCTGAGGGGGGGTCATGCGATTTTTAAATGGTGCTTCCCAAATCCCACCAGTTCCCCCTCCCTCATAAAAAATGAACGGTCCCTAAGGTCTGCGAATTCAAATGATGCGATCTTCAGGACAGATCGTGCGAGCTGAAAATGCAATGCATCATCACGCTCTCCTCTAGCAAGCTGTTAAAAACAAAATATAAAGAAATAAATATAATCAGAATCAACTAACACGTACTGTTGTCCTTGAAGTCTTACCGTTGCATTAAAATACTGAACAGTTGAACGTTTTATTCACTGATTAATAAAAAAAAAACTGCATAGGTGTTGGAAGACGACGAACCCGGGGGCGGGGCATTTGCCCTCTTTCTTCGTCCCCAACCCGGGGCATTTAGACAGCTTATGTGTCCCCGCCCCGGGGTACTTGCCCATTTTTTTTTTTAAAAATGCTAATGCGCGGGGGTTAGCCCGGGGGGGGGGGGGATGGGCACTGCTGGAATTGACTGACGCATTACGCGCAAGTCTATTGACTGTATTGCGTGTTTTACATGCCATTGTTCGTCTAAGTTCAGGCAAAAATCCTGGCAGACTTTGGTTTTTCTGCGGATGATGGAGATTTCGACATACGCTTCCAGCGTTGTTGAGTTCGCTGTCACCGGTAGTTTCTTCAACATCGGTTACGACGGGGTTTAAATTCGCCTTTAAGAAACGGACTAGCTCAACGGTGTTCCGAATTTTTAACGCACACTTCGCACAGACTCTGGAGGAATAATTTGTATTGTTGGAAACGGGAAGTCCCAGATCTTCAGATAAAAGTTCAGTCCAGAGGCCGTTTCTCAGCACCTTTCTCCCTGGGAAGTTTAAATAAGTAATTCTCCGTGGATATGTGCTAAATTTTGTCACCTTTTTGTACTTTGCACCCACAAAGTCGACAGCAATCCCCAGAGCACGACCCGTTTTTCGATTTAAGTACGGAAGCAAGCTTCCTAGGTGTTTCTCTTGTGGACTACGTCGAAGAGTGACCTTAGCTTTGCTTACGGAACTCGCCCGACAAAAGAATTTGGTATTCGTAAACATAACGCAAAAGTTTGCGCAATCGGTTCATGTTACTCCCGCGAAAAACTAGTCGATTTTAATTGGTTAATTAGATTACTTTTGAAAAATGTCCTCAAGAGTCTGCAGTCTGTTTTTCTTCTCGTGCTTGCCGCGCCCATGTCTCGCCCCATTCCCCTTTAGCCAAAACGTCTCGCCCCATAACCCCATTCTCAGCCCTTTTCGCTCCTCTTAGCCGGCAGGGCCTTTGCACGAGAATCAAAGGGCTCTGGGGACATAGGATTTTCGACTTAATTTGGATTTTTTTGATTGGCTGTTTGAAAACAAAGAAATCTTGAACGGAAGTTAGAATGTTCGAGCCGATTGCTGGCGCGAAAATATGAAACAGCTGTGACCAGCGGTGTTGAACGGTGTTTAAAATGGAGGACAAGGAGGATTTGGGCCATATTGTTTAACTCACGGCTCAACACTTGTCGCTGTTGCAACTAAACGGTCTTTTTAGAAACCCCAGTCGATATTTTTGGCGAAGAAAACAGCAAAGAGCCGGAAATTTCAAAAGTGCTTGAGTTTTTTTGAACTGGGTAAGATATTAAGTTTGGCGATGGTTTACCAACGAAACTTTGCGAACCATGTACAGAAAGGTGAAGAATATTTAAGAACTCCGTTCATTGTTGCTGGCATCACTTTCTTCGCAGGAATTATCGATCGTAGAGTCTTGTGTGAAAAGAGTTTGTGGCTCGCAACAGGTTGGAGAATCACCTTCGTCGAGTCAGCACTCGACGAAGAGTGAACCGCGGAAGTGTCGAAAGTCGTCGGATGTGTCTTTTCCTTGAGGCAGCTTGAGGGCGATCGACATCACAACAAAAATCCCCCTCAGTTTAGACCTATTGCTTCCAAAAATAACACGACTGCACTACAGCGTCTTCCACAATTTTAAAAAGTTGCAACCTTTTATAAATGCGGGCTTACGGTTGGTGTTTCAGAAATATGTCTAAAATATATTACTGTATTGTACTTGAAGGAAAACGGTGTGTAAATGGTTTTGTTTCCTGGCGAATAATAATTTGTTAGCATATCTTTTTGCTTTGGTATCAATGGAAGGAACCATGGAAAGGCCAATAAGTGATTTCCACTTTTCTTTGCTGGCCCCAATCTCCAAACGGGGAGGTGGAACTGATGATAATGATGATAAGTGGATAATGTTTCAGCTATATACTGATGCAAAAAGTTAGGAAGTGTTCCTTTTGCAGTCAGGTATAATTAAATGATTTAGGTAAATTAGGGTTTTGAAAACCAGGTCTCCGCAAGGCATTAATTTCAAAACAAATCTGTCACTGCATAAAACTATACACATTCAATTCTCAACTCTGATATATGTGCAACTGAAAACAGACATTAAGATATTCTGTTTGTGTTTACCACCTGATAACTGATCACTGAGAGACTGCAATCAACCCCTAAAAATGAAGAGACCTTTTTACCGACATTGAGGGGAGAAAAATATATCCGTTTCATCAAGTCTCATATAAAAAATTTGGAGCAATTTGAGTTTTACTAAATAAATGACCTGATTTTCTCATTTCATGGGTACTTAAAAAATTAGTAACTGAGGAAATGTAAACACTAATAGTAATGGATTAGAAAATATGCAATGTGTTTATCACTTACAAAATAGGGGTTTAAGCAATGAAATTTTCACTTTTCAAGAACAAGTGGTCAACCTATAATTTCTCCTTACTGTAGCAGTAATGCATTTTCAAGTAGACAGGCCAAGTTAAGAAAATCGTCAACCTAGGGATACTGTTTTGAGGTCACATTTTCTAATAATATTGTCAATGTAAAATGTCCACAATAAGAGTATGTAAATTGGAGTAAATCACTGTATAGGGGGCATCCCCTACTCTGGTGAAACGTCCTCCTAAAAACAGAATTATTGCTTAGCGAAATATTCAAAGATCCCCCTACCGTACCATACAAAAGGGGCAGATGCTCAAAAATATACTAGTACGAGCAAAACTCTCAAAGCGGCTATTACACGTGGATAGGAGTTGTGTAGGCCTGTCACCTATTGTTATCACTGTTGATTTTTACTAGGCAGGCCCCGTCCTATCACGTGCGAGTACAAACTTAATCCAATCACAGCATGTGAGTCCAAGGTGTACGTTAGCTACACTAAAAACAAAGGATAAACATACGAAATGCGTGCAAAATACTCTACGCAACCCTCCAAAACTTGGAGATATGCTGTATAAATACAACGCATAACTATCTTACGCTTTATCCTTAAATTCAAATCACACATGCTGGAGAAAATAAGCGTTATAGCCATCATAGAAAACACAGTGTCAAGCTGTGTACAATAGGATCGAAGAGTTCATGCTCACCATTCGCTGGTGGCAAAACTACCAATCACAATCAAGAATTCTCGATCCGCCGAACGAGTATACAATACCAAAAAAATAGGCCAGGTGCGGAGTGTTACCATACTATGGGCGGCCGCCACCACCAAAAATACAAGATTATTAAACGGCACAGACCAAACATAAATGGTTTAGTGATGGTTTGCGAAATGGAATAAATGATTGACAAGAGACACTGTCTAAATACAAATAGTTAGGTGTTCTTGTGTTAAATGGTGTACTGAAACAGCAAATGATTTAGACAATTTAGAAATGGCTCAGTCACCGATATCAAAATGGAGCAAACTAATAAGAATCAGTTTATTTAAATGAGAATCCATCTGACTACGATACGTAGAATGATCAGGTCTGACAACAAACGGTCAAGTGTTGTGTTTCAAAATGGTGTAATTAATGGTGGGACGGTTGAAGTAATCGACAAATCATTTAATTCACCAAGAAATGATTCAACTCACCGACCAATGGTTTAGTGTAGTGCCAACTGATTTAATGCAGACACAAATAGTGCAGTACGAGGTCAAGTCATTCGTGCAAACAGCAAATAGCTTAACTTAATGTTGAGCTGTTCAGTCAAAGAAGGAATGGTCCAGTGTAATTAGAAATGATTGAACGAAATTAAAAGTGATTTAGCGTTGCACGAAACGAAACAGCCTTGTTTGCGCGCCGAACCGCAAAAAATACAACAGTGAAGTGGACAAGTCAAGATTGAAATGGATCAGTCAATGTGGGGTCTGACGTAATACGTATACCATCATATTTAGCGCCAAATTAGCAGAGTGAATGAGCGTGACACCGGTCACACCGACTCGGCGAGCTTGGCCAAGCGTGTTGCGGACAACTTCGGTAAGTTTCCTTCTTTTTATTTCATTTTGCAATGCATCTCTGTCCAGAAGATATGTCTTTGAGAGTGCCAGAGGGAACCTAGAAATTATGACAATATTTATGAGATCAGATAGGATATTATATCAAGGTCAAAGAAGGTTAAAGTCACGAGCCTGGACTCAAAGGAAATGATGACACCTCCAGTTTACTCACCTTTGTTCTTTGTCTTGTTTCAGATTTAAGTTTTTTGGACTATTTTCCGCTATGGTACGGATTTTGCTCTATAGTTTAACGCTATGTTTTAAGTTAACAACGTTGATTGTATAGATATATGCTCAGGCAATTCGATTACATCAAAACGATTGTCGTCGGAAATAGTGTAACAAACAACTGAGCCGCCTACTCACCTCTTTGCTGAACTTTATCTGAAATATGTGGTACTTGGCGATGCTTTGAATGAAAACTTTATTCACTTTACTCTACCAGTTGATTGTCGTTAAGATACCTTGGTTCTTGGGCAGTCGCTTTATGGGAAAAAACTAGTCCTGTTATTGACAATGAATTTCGTCATAACATTGTCAAACTAGCTGTGGACATTGCTACGAGGAAATTCATGATCAATAACAGGACAGACGCATGAAAAACTGATAACAAATTGCCAATAAATTATAAATTATAAATTATAAATTCTAGTGTCTGTCCTCTTATTGACGATAAAAATTTAGCCCATGACCGCGCAAGAATTTCTGCAGTCATCGTAAAATAAGAAATTCATAGTTGGAATTCGCAAAAGAAAAATTTCAGGCAAAGAAAAATAGTGTTAAGAAATATCTTAGAAAATGATAAAAGAAAAACACGTGCGCGACAATTAGTAGTGTACAAAAAAAAAAATGTACACACGAAACCCCTCAAAATTTACTAGTTTTTTCCTATAAAGCGACTGCCCAAGAACCAAGGTATCTTAACGACAATCAACTGGTAGAGTAAAGTGAATAAAGTTTTCATTCAAAGCATCGCCAAGTACCACATATTTCAGATAAAGTTCAGCAAAGAGGTGAGTAGGCGGCTCAGTTGTTTGTTACACTATTTCCGACGACAATCGTTTTGATGTAATCGAATTGCCTGAGCATATATCTATACAATCAACGTTGTTAATTTAAAACATAGCGTTAAACTATAGAGCAAAATCCGTACCATAGTGGAAAATAGTCCAAAAAACTTAAATCTGAAACAAGACAAAGAGCAAAGGTGAGTAAACTGGAGCTGTCACCATTTCCTTTGACTTCAGGCTCGTGACTTTAACCTTCTTTGACCTTGATATAATATCCTATCTGATCTCATAAATATTGTCATAATTTCTAGGTTCCCTCTGGCACTCTCAAAGACATATCTTCTGGACAGAGATGCATTGCAAAATGAAATAAAAAGAAGGAAACTTACCGAAGTTGTCCGCAACACGCTTGGCCAAGCTCGCCGAGTCGGTGTGACCCGTGTCACGCTCATTCACTCTGCTAATTTGGCGCCAAATATGATGGTATACGTATTACGTCAAACCCCACATTGACTGATCCATTTCAATCTTGACTTGTCCACTTCACTGTTGTATTTTTTGCGGTTCGGCGCGCAAATAAGGCTATTTCGTTTCGTGCCACGCCAAATCACTTTTAATTTCGTTCAATCATTTCTAATTACACTGGACCATTCCTTCTATGACTGAACAGCTCAACATTAAGTTAAGCTATTTGCTGTTTGCACGAATGACTTGACCTCGTACTGCACTATTTGTGTCTGCATTAAATCAGTTGGCACTACACTAAACCATTGGTCGGTGAGTTGAACCATTTCTTGGTGAATTAAATGATTTGTCGATTACTTCAACCGTCCCACCATTAATTACACCATTTTGAAACACAAAACTTGACCGTTTGTTGTCAGACCTGATCATTCTACGTATCGTAGTCAGATGGATTCTCATTTAAATAAACTGATTCTTATTAGTTTGCTCCATTTTGATATCGGTGACTGAACCATTTCTAAATTGTCTAAATCATTTGCTGTTTCAGTACACCATTTAACACAAGAACACCTAACTATTTGTATTTAGACAGTGTCTTTTGTCAATCATTTATTCCATTTCGCAAACCATCACTAAACCATTTATGTTTGGTCTGTGCCGTTTAATAATCTTGTATTTTTGGTGGTGACGGCCGCCCATAGTTACCGAGCATTGGTCTCTACCACTCCTCGTTATCGGCAACTGATGAGATCCAGAAGGATCGAACCCGCGGTCTTGCCTGATCTACAAGGCTACGAGCCTCCTAACAAAACAGGGACTATTAACAGTCTCCAGAAAACCTGACAACATCGCAAATAAAAGCAATGACAACCACAACGTGGAGCTGGATGAACAATCAGAGGAAGAACTCCTAAATTCGGAGCTTTTGCCTGAACAAAACCACACAATATCATAAACAACACGCAAAACAGTCCACAGACTTGCGCGTGAACATCTACATTTGCAGCTCCAGAACGAACAAACTAGAAGGACAAAAAGCTCGATGAAATTGATGCAAGAAGCATAAGCACGTCTCTCTAAGACAGACTCATAGCTTTCAACAAGGAAAGCTACTGCTATCTCTGGCGAAGCCGGACAAACATAAATATGACACCCGTGATAAGAAGCAGCATAACTTGCAACAGTTAATCAAACAGCCGGGCCCGGCGTAATAATACAAAATGCAAGTAACCAACATGTTCACGGAATGTTTCAAACTTTGTCCTTCCAGAGCTAATATTTAGAGAGCTTAAAACATATCTTGCACTACAAATGAGCCAATGAAAACTAACACGTGGCAAAAAACAGAGGTGTCGAACTCTACAAATTACACGCGGATAACAGCGGAAATCACGCAGACCTATGACCTCTAACGGCTGTACTCTGGTGAAATGTCCTCCTAAAAACAGGATTATTGCTTAACGAAATATTCAAAGATCTCCCTATCGTACCATACAGAAGGGGCAGATCCTCAAAAATATACCAGTTCGAGCAAAACTCTCAAAGCGGCTATTACACGTGGATAGGAGTTGTGTAAGTCTGTCACCCCATTGTTATCACTGTTAATTTGTACAGCAGTCAGATAATGAGTTACTTGTGTCCGAAATGCCAAAAAAAAAAAAAAAAAATGGGGGTCACCGACTTCGCTTCAGGGATAAAACGTGTAGAAAACGACCTGATTTTGAAAATTCAGCATGGTCTACAGGGGTTTATAGTTAAAAATATCGAATGTGAGTCAAAGGAGGCAAACGATCTTACTGGATAGCTCCACCGCCTGTGGTTTTTAAAGCAGCGACTATGCGGGTCAGATCTCCAGACAACGTCAGTTACACGGAGTATAAGTGGAGATAAATAATGCCCTTGGCAGGGAATGCGTGACTTAGAGGCACGAAAGGAACGAGCTCAAAACGTGAATCTCACGCGAAAAAAAATAAGCTTTGCTCTCGCTGCTCGTATATCACCAGCCTTTGCTAACTAAAACGGCATAGCCTGTGTTTCTGTGTTTTAGTCATTTCAGTCACCTATGACGCTCAATTTTGCTGTTATGATTAGGTTTTAGAAGTAGCGCTAATCCAGCCCCACCCTACTCCCAAGAAAAGTAATTTCAAAAGTCGTGACGGCTAATACCCCCGAAAGCAGAATGCAATCTGCATTTGTATTGAGAGGCACCAGCCTGCGAGCAGGCATATATTGGAGAAGAGAAAGTAGGCAAGGAAAAAGGGAATTAGAAGTGCCACCCAAGCCTTTTCGCCGTAAAAGAATCTACCAGGACATACTTTAAAAAAAGCCATATTAGCATTAAAACGGATGAACTCTGTGCTGCTGTAACTGAGGATCATGTATTAAATGTTTGTCTAATTTTTCACACAAAATGTCATGCTGGTCTTGACAGATATCGCAATTACTTTATAAGGAAGTGAACATGTTGGATTTGTAATAACAAGCGCATCTTAAAACTATTAAGAGTACAACTTCAGCAAGTAAATAATAAATGTCTGACACTTTTTTTGACGCCTTCAACGACACAGGCAAATATTGAACTTCCTTAAGATATGCAATTGTAAAGTTTACAGCAATCAAAAGAGAAGGAATGTCTTCAAATATGGCCGGGATAGGAATTGAACGGTAAATTTGGAAAGAAAATCTTAAGCCTATATAACAGAAATTTCAGATTAGAAAAATAAAAGAATGAAACAAATGTAACGAAGCCTTTATTTACATAGAGTTAGTTTGTCACTTTTGCTAGGCAACACTGAAAGCAGGTAGCTTACGTTACTTGAATAAATAATATGCAGAATTTAAAACATTATTATCTTCGGCGGTCCAACTTTTCCTGCAGATAAACGGTTTCTTATTTCTGGGTATTAATCTTTGCGCACGTTTAGATGTGTGCTCAATGTTACTAAGCGCAATACTATGAATCACGTCGACATCAGAGAGATCAATCCAGTGTTGAAATTATGTCAGGGTATCCTGCATCTATGAACGATATCTTAGAAGCTAACAATTATGTCAAAATGTTGCTTTTTCAATTTTCTTTTTAAATTGAAATGTCTTTAAAGAGATTTTGAATACCGTAATTCAACTAAATGCCGTGATGTTCAATACGGCGTTACGTGGGTAATGTGAAACCGGGGAAAAGTAACATAACGACATATCAGGCGACTTCCTGACCTCAGAGGTCATTCGAGTTGTTTATTCAGTGTACGGGGACTGATTTATTTACCCATGAGTCGACATGAGGCATATGGATATGAGAAACTAATTTACTACGGTTTGAAGCGCATATTTAACCGCGCGGCCATGGGCCGAGCGCGGTTCATGGTTTACCCGTGGGTTTTTTTTTTTTTTCGCAGTTTTGCCTGCGACCAGACCCACGCTTCCACTCGGCCAAATTTTTAGTCACGCAACCTGTGATGTTTACTCGCCAAAAGCTGTTGAAACATTAATAAATCTCATCTCCGATACTGACTTTCGCGGCAAAAAAATTAAAAACCCAGCGTTCGTCAAAAATTATATTTTTTCAGCAGAAATTTAGCTCGGAACATATACACATTTATATACCTTTGAATCGTCGATGAAATGACCTTTTCCGGATATTTTTCCTTCGGGGTCAACAAAAACCTCCGATTACAAAATCACGCCGAACCCACACGTTGCAAAAAAATCTCTTCAAAACCCTGACTTCGAAGCGATATAACACTTCAGCGTTAATAGCTACCACACATCGGCAGGCGGTAAATCTATTCGTTAACAATCCAGCCTTATCGTGTTAAAATTATCGTGCCCCAAATTACTTTCTGTATCCTTACAAATGTCCTGATTTCCATCTCCGAAAGATTTTGCCCCAATTTTGAGCAAATAAACATTTCGTCGACGGTGACCGCCATTACGGTTGCTTGCATACTAAATTAGCTAACTTGACAAAATTCTCCCGAGGGGGGGTATGACGAAAAGAGCTGAAAAATGGCCTGTAATTGGCTAATAATGAGATCATCCCACTGTCCACATTTGGTGAGAATCGAAAGTAACGCCAATTTTCTGTCACGTTTTCAATCTGTGGTCACTGGAGTGACCAAAATCGATACATCGGTCGGGATAGAGTTTTATTATTAAATTACATGACTTGTGTGACTACTTTGCTAGCCCTTTACTCGTGGAAAACACCAATTAAATTTAATCACGACTTTTAAGAAAGAAAGCTGTTGTTAATAGTGTTATTATCGTGTCATTCATATCGCTCATGCCCATACATATCCCGAAGAAAGTTCTACAAAGATTAAGACCATTACGTCATCGGAGATTTGTCAATGGCTACCACTGATGGTGCAATAATACAGTTTGTGTTGATCAAGTGATGTGATGTCTACAGTAAGAAAAGAATCATCAATAACTGCTTTGGAATGTGCACTGCGTTCCGACGGTAGTGCTAAGCAAACAGTTAAATTTTAAAAGCGCGGTTATAAGATCTAACAGATCTTCTTGTCTATCATATTTTTAAAGGACTCTCGACTGAGCAAGACTGTCTGTGCCACTCAGTGTCTCATCTCAAATATAAACATTGTCGACCTTGTCGAATTTTATGGCCGTTTGTGCTCGCTGTTTTACTGGAAATATTTTACAGAACAGCTCACAAGGACACTGGGAAGTTAAAATCGTTTCTATAGCAGCCGAAGGAACGTAAGTAACGGTGAGTCGTTGTTTCTTGTTTTAAACCGTTGACCGTTCCAAAGAATAACCTTGTGATTTGTATAAAATTGAACTCGCTTACATGCCGTAACATTTTATTTTATTGACGGAGAACATTTTAATTCCCAGAGCTATCACTTCTCGGGTGAAAAAAACAATAACCAAGGTTTCCTAAAATGTAGATATTTTGACCAAATGATATATACCAGAGGCCATTTATACTAGTCAAAGTTGGCCTTTATTTGTTCCTTGCCAAGAGACACAAATGACGTCTGTACAAATACCCTTCGTTAAAAAGCTACAAACAAAACTTCAAGAAACTTATTACACGATTTTAAAGTATAAGAATGAAATAATATTTGTGCCAAGTTTTGTTTTCATAGGATTGTTTTTACGCTCCCGCTGTTTTCGTAAAGAAGCGTGAAATTCTGAACATTTTAAGCCGCGAAAACCGCCATTATATGCAAATTTCGAACTTTCTTAAATTTTGGCCGTAAAATAAATCGTTGGAACTTTAAACTATTTTTCCTTGAATAAGTTCACCCAAAAGTATGTTTTGGCGAAATAAAAGAAAAATCGATTTTTCGTGACTGTCTTCCGATTCTCGACACTCTCAGAAAATCACTCTTAAAAAGGCCCGAATTAAAGAAATTGGTAAATCAACAGCACAGTGATGCCTTAAATGTCATTCTCCGTGATCTTCAGATGTTAGATACGAATCCTATGAAAAAAACTTAGCTGGAGAAACGGAGAGGGAAAGGGTGGAAGGCAAGGATGGTTTTGAACACGCCTGTGAAAATGTTGCCTTTAATAGGCATCTTTATATCGTCTATATCATGTGCCCTCATGTATTTAAGTCCAAAACGCTTTTAAGTAACGGAACACTGAGAAACAAACATGGAACGATGAGACCTGAAAAAGTAAAGATTGCTTAGCCTTGTTCTAACATTGCGGGTGTTTTGTATATATCCCTCCCTCTGAGTTATACTAATTGTTGTAATTCTCTCTTTTGTGAAACAGAAACTTCATGTGTTCCTGTCCGAGGCAGTTTTCCTTCTTACTCGTCCAGCCACAAGACAAGACAGAGCAAGTTATCAAGTCTTTACTCAGGTCAGTTAGATATTTTTAGCTCACTGGCTGCATTAAAATACAAAGCAGTTTTCAATGAGTGTCGTAAAACCAAAACCAAAGTAATCACTCTAGACAATCGCAAAGATTATAGATAGTCTAATGAACCAATCAAAACTCGAAGTAAATACGTGTAGCTGACACAAAGCGCGGGAAAACGTGCGAGTCACGAATGGTTTTGTTTTTACTTCTGATTGGATGAAAAAGTGGCGCGAGTTTTTTTAAGCCAATCATGCAGCGTAGAAATCCAAAACCAATTACTCTTCGACACAAGTGAAAATCGTTTTATGTGTGTTACTAACTAGCGTGAAGTCCGTTTTCCCGGGAGAAATACTGGTCGAGTTCTTTTTGCTGCTCAATCCATAGACTTGCTACAGAAAGAACGCGACCAATTTTTCCACGGATCGAAAAGGCCTGTACAATAAATAATTTATTACAGTGGCTCTTGAAACGCTCCTGCAAATATTTATACGCCCGCAATTTTATTCTCGGTAAACGTGTGTGCTAAAGTTAAACATTTATTTAAGTTTTTCTGGTCGCTTCTTGGAAGTTAAACTCAAATTGTCCGCAAAATATGAAGGAAAAACGATGTCTACTTACAGCAATTATTTTCTTTTTTGCATCGTTTTAAAAAAGCAATTCGCAAGCGAAACATCTTAGCGGTCGATATTGCAAAAATCGGACCTCTCAGGAAACCAATCAGAATTTTCCCTTTCATTTTTGTTTACCTTATTTATTTTGGCTTCCCTTGAGGCCGACCTTCTTCGCCGTTTTCGAACACAGTACATGGACCAGTCATCTTCGAAGCCGTTATTTGTGTCTTCAAAGTCACTGTACTTTTGTTAGGATCGATGGTGCGTTGCCTGACTTCCTTCGCAGACGGTTTTAACTTTTTTATTCCGTCTAGCGACTCTAGCGTCTCGAGTTTTCACGTGCCTCCCAGGAAACGAAGAAATTGCATGCCCTGTGTTTTATCTAGATTTACCCCCAAGTTTAAATTGGTAAACGTGTTGTGAGAGAATCCTACACTGCGAGCAGTCTCTCTTTTGCTCGAAAATCCGCGGGGAAGAACACAAAACAAGTAAGCGTGCGATCATGACTGCGATCGTGACTGCAAGCGTGACTGAGAGCGTGACATGTCGCGAGCGGCGAGTGGCGAAGTCACACGAGCCACAAGTAGCGCGGGCGTCGAAAGACGCGACGCACTACCTGCGGGTCGCCGCTTTGCAGGTCGCTCGAACCCTCACAACCCATGCCACCGCTCGCTTGCGTGTTACGTTTTTCTTTGAGTTCTTCCCCGCGGATTTTTGAGCAAAAAAGAGACTGCTCGCAGTCTAATAGAATCCATTAAGTATTTCGCGCTCTTTTCTTTCCTCCCAGACCTCCATGCGCAATTCAGGAGAAACACGCGCAAACCGCGAAAATTTCGTGCGCGTTTTGAGGAAACACATTTTGCTTGTCACTCGTTCATTTCGTTGACTTTTTTTTTAACATGATCCTTTGTCATCAACAGTCAATCATTGGTTGAGGATCTGTCTGACGGTGACGCCAGAATGGGCGGTTCGTTCAAGACCGCGATATCAAGACTCGGCACAGGTGAATAGAATACTCTTTGCTCAATTGCAATGTCTCCTAACTGGGAAAAGCCGATTTTCAAGGATGGTCTCTTCCCAATTTATCGTTGCAATACAGGTACGGCATTGTGTCGTGTTCTTGTTAAAGGAGCTAGGTCACGATTTTCGCATCTGTGATATCAATATATGTCACGACACCAATCAGGCAATGTTGTCTTGTTGTATCTCTCTTATCTGAACTAACGCCAAAAGAAACAAAACACAATTCAACTTATCAAGGGAATGATTTGTTACCGATTCTTTTGTCCCAACAGCTAAGCACGTTTTTAGAGTATCAGTACAAAAGCAGAATATGGCCAATCTCACACACTACAAGCCTCCACTGAGCAGGACAAAAAACAGTGGCTAAATGCAATACGAAGCGTTATACCCCACCCCGAAAACTATAAGACCTACCTATGATGTCACGCATGCTTTTCAACGTCAAGCAACACCTCGGGTCCGGATAGGAGCGTTGAGACAAACCAAAACGCACAGCAGAGAGTCGACTTTGTCCTGAAGAAATTGCGTGGGGAGTGTACGAAGTCACGAAGTGTCCTTGTGGAATCTTTTTGAAATTAGTTGGGACTGACACAGACTTTTAGTATACCAAATGAACTTTGTCCGACCCTCCACCCCCCGGGGATCATGGATAAAAGTCAAAGATGAACTTTGACCCCCCAGAAGCGATCAGTTCCCAAATCCAGCCAGGCACAGTTTATGGGAATGGAGAGATTGGTCATCTCGGTAACGAAATTGTTGACAATAATCAAGTTACGCCAAGGGGAAGAACTCGTTGCGTCGCAATGTTTTGAAACTCAGTTATTGAATTCGTTGCTTCAGTTCTTTTATAAGGAAAATATGGCGGAGTACCATTATTTAGGCGTACAGTACATATTATCGGGTGGCATAGCCGAGGCTGAATAAAGTTTGAGAAAGTAGCCGAAGTCTTCAAGTTTCAGCGTAAAATGGATTAAAGTGAACCTAACCCCAATTTTTTTTTTTTTTTCGCTAAAACGAGTTTAGACTTTATTTGAAGCATTTGGGCGAAGAAATTTTTGAATTTGGTTGAATCCTCGATTTCCTATACCCTTCCAAAGTCGCACTTGAAGTGTTTCGCGACCGCGTTTTAGGGAGTCTGGGGCGGCGGTACCTGATGACGTCCACCCAGGAACCAAACACAATAGCGCCTCAGTCAACTCTCTGTATTTGCTCGAGAAAATGGAAAACAAAACTAATCGTTCCGATGTATTTTGGGACTAAAACGTGCAACTTTTGTCTCAGAATCATTTCTTTTTCGTCACTGGAGTCAGAGTTAAGTTTCGATTCGGAAGACTCCGAAATAAACTTCGACAACTGTTAACTCACTGCTTAGAGCTTTGAGAGCAATTTACAATATTTCAAGCGAGGAAGGGGAAGACTTCTTTGCGGACGAGCTGCTTGTATATTAGTTATGGAAAGCTAGATACGAAGTGGAGGAGGAGGCTAACGAAAAGCAGGAAAGAAAACTCAAGGACTGCTTTGGGTGGTAATTTCGTCAACTAAACATAAGATTCCCACGCGTGTTTATAGCCCGTTTACATTTGTCCTTAGCGAGAATGTATTTTTGTCAAGGTGTGATTGTTCTGTTAAATCCAGTTTGTCTTTTGCTTTCAGTTGAATGCTTCATGTTTATAAGAGCGACGTAAGTGTTACAGTTTCCGAGACTTGATGACCTCCAAAACATTGGCTTCGATCGATTGAAAATCGTAATTATTGTTTGGACCTGTATTTTTGAAGCTGCGGGAAGTAAGGCGGAAGGAAACATTTCATACAATTACCCGACTTCACATTGTCACACGTTTCAAGTCGTAACTCCAAATAACCAGTGTAAATTGTTCTCAAAGTTTGCAGTGAAATTCGTCGGATAAGCAAAAAGGATGTGTTCCCTAATCGGTCCGCAGATAATGTTACGCGGTCATATTTTCGACGCTATTGCACAGAATCTTTGTCGCACTGCTGATTTCCAAACCTTCAAAAAACTCTGTGAGTCTAACAATTTGCTATCGTGTAATTCTAAAGGATTAATCTTCGACTTTCATCTAAATCGAAAGAGAAGTAAGTGTTAGTTAGCCGCGTACAGTTGTAATCTATTTACATATCAGTATAACGCTTCTTGATCATGATCGGATCACACAACTTTGCCGGTTATGTTATAAATACTGCGGGATTGGAAGATATAGGTTGTCGGTAGTATTTCTACAAATTGCTGGTTAGCTTTAGGCAGAAAATTTATGAAAATAGCGTTCGAAAGTCTGCGGAACAAATTCCAGTGAGAGTTCTTCAATGGTTCTCACAGATTCAGTACGCTTGTTTCGGTTCGATAAAATCAACCATCGTTTACGTCTTTATTGCACCATTAGCCGATCATCGTCAGTAAATTGTACAGTATATCTTTCTTTGAATCTGGAATATTGCATCAACAGCCGATAGCACCTCTGGAAGGCGTTTCTGCGCACTTTTCGAATGTGTATTGCACCATCCTGAAGGAAATGAGAGGACGTGAGATATCCAACCTTCCTGGGTAGTCACAAGAGCCGCTGGACCCATTCTCCTCAAATTCGGTCGTGAAACAAAATGGCGGTGTTTTGGAGCTATTTTCGAGATTTCGTCGGGGCACAGAAAATCGAGGTTTTAACGGAATCCAAAAATTTTTTCGCAGAACTATTTCAAATAACAAGTAGATTGGTTTTAGCGAAGAAAAATATTGGGGGTTAGGCGCACTTTAAGAATAACCGCATACAAAAACACAAGGGCTGTTTCCTCAATTAAAACACTTTCTTAACGTTTTTACATACGCGGTGACAGACCTCGGTAGCAAAATCTCCATTCCAATTTATAGCGAGTTGTACATTAAAATTGTAAATGTTTGTTGTCATATTTACTTAAAAAATACTGATTTTCTAATGACTGTTGCAAAGCTTTTTAAGTCAAAATTATTAGAACGGATCGCCGCGCCTGCAAATGTTGAGCCAGCCAATCGGAACTCGGCAATCACCGAAAAGCGTGGGAAAGTCAGGAGCAGTCAGTGACAAGAGCGGGAAAAGTCACATGAACTCATTCACCGAGTTTTCAACGCACCTGATTGGCTTTGAGAATGAAGTCTCCGTTCTGATTGGTTAGGGGCGGATGCACAAATTCCGCGGAGTGTTTTAAACCAATTACAGTCAAATGAAAATCTGTCCAGGAGACAAATTTAATAAGTAATAATGCTTGGAGACTGATGTGCAGTCGTCTTGAGCAATACTAGTGGAAATATTCTAAGAGGAGAAATATTTTATAGCAAACAGGCAATAATATATTGCATATATAATACAGTAAATAAAATGATAGCAATTTTCTGTAAATTAGTAATTGGAGTGTTGACCAGTATCTAAATCAATGAATTTCTGTGTACAATGCTCTTTCTAAAGGGTGGTTTTCACTAGCACATTAGACTACAGGCAGTTTTTTTTCTCTTAAAATTCAGCAGTGATTATATGGCGACACGCTTTGGCCTGAAAGGGATTGGGGCGAGACTGATAAACATTCGTCTAAGAGACCCTAAGGGCACTTCGCCGGAGGAATTTGAAAACACGGTAACGGTGAAACCTACTGTCAACACTCATCTTTCCCGCAAACGGAGCTTTCCGAAAACCCCCATTCAAACCGGGGAAAATTTGAAAATGCCGGCTTTTCGATTTAGTGTGGACATAAAACATTTTAAAAACGGAGTTTTTCGAAAACGATGGCGCCACGATAATCGCGTGATTTTTCTGCCCGAGTTTTCCTCAAACACAAAAACAAAATGACTGGTGATTAATGCGTTTTCAATTTCTCCGGCGTAGTGTGGATGAAAAGCATTTGATGCGTTTTCAGAGTGAAAACGCTGGTTTCCAATTTCTCCGGCGTGGTGTGGACGGGGCGTAAGAGAAGAAACTGGGTGCCAGGAGGTTACTAGCACATACGCAAAAGCAGTAAGATGTTGATAATTACAGGGTTGTCACAGGTCAGGAAATGGTCAGGGGAAAAAAGGTCAAGGAAAAGTCGGAATCTTTACCTTGAGTCAGAGAAAATTGACATTTTGAAGCAGGAAAAACTGAATTTAACACGGTTAATTTTCTACCATTAAAGACAGGGAAATGTGGCAGAAATGTAATTAGAGCCTTTTGTTAGGAAAATTTCCCAACAAATGGCAGTTAACAGCACCATACTTTATCTGCGTATGTTCTTTCTCGTTATGCGCTAATGAAAACTAGCCACTATACAGAGCAATGCAAAAGGCCCTTAACACTAAGGTCAAAGATGCATTATTAATAAAATGTTACTTCTTTTTCAACAAGACCTTTAGATTTGATACCTTCGTAGGGTAAAATCAATAACCTTTAATCTTTTTGAAAGCACAACACTTAAATCAACACGATGCCTTAATATAACTTACGTAAAATGCTAATACTTCTTTTGATGTTTTTAGCTATAAATTCTACTTGAGTTTTCCACTTTAAGTGTGAATCAATTAGTATGTCTGCGGTGTTTTACATCGATTACAAGCCCTGAGAAAAGCCGTAATTGAACTCGTGTAAAATTACGATAATTTCATTTGATCATATCGATGAAGTAATGTTAACGTTTGATATCATGTTTAACCCTTAAAACTGCACTTAAATTTGTTGGTGTTTGATTGAAACATCGTCGGATGTCTATGTAAATCCGGTAATCTTCGGGAAATGCTCGGAAACGTTCGTGTGGCCTTCGGATAACTTTTGGAGACTCTTTGGAAGTCTTTGAAAAGTAGTCGGAAAAGTTCGGAAAATCGTCAGAAACGTCGTTGTGATAATACAAGGCTGCTTGTATTATCATAACGTGTTGTTATATGCTTCTCGTGTTCAACTGTATATCTCCCTTGTTAGCTGGGCTCACTCGTGAGATATCGCGTTGAACACTCGAAGATAAATTCCATATCTATGCGCGCCCACGTCTTATTCCCTATTTATCAAACACTAATGAATCTTAAAATATAAATAAACAATAGCCTCCATTTGGCGCGGCAATATGCTGGGATTTTTGTCCGCGGACATTATCTGTTCCGAGAAGCAAACAGTCTTCCTCGAGCTACGCTCTCGGAAAAATGTGAGCTTCGAGGAACAGATAATGTCCAAGGACAAATATCCCAGCATATTTTCGCGGAAAATGGAGGCTATTGTGTTTATTATCCTTCCTAATTTTTTTCGCAGCACGCGCGGTTTTCAAAATTGGGGAATATCACTCAAATATTCTCCAGTTCTGGCTGTGGAATATTCAGTCACGTGATGCGTTTAGAGCAATCGCGTGCGAGCGAAAATGTTTGATGGATTATATCTGCAGTATTGGCGTAACCGATTTCCATAGAAACATTCCGACCTGAAAAAAATCTCCTCAATTTTAACTTTCGGTACTTTTCGCCAAAAAGCGAGTTGCAGTTTTTCGTGTTCCTATTACATTTCTTCTGAAGACTAAGAAAAGACTGGTTTGAATAAGTTCTGGGTCTAATTTTCTCAGAACAAACTGTTCTGGCTTCTAAAAATTCTCGCCAATTTCCCTTGATTAATCATTTCTTTGTCTTTGTTGACTAGACATAGGGAGGGAGTGCTTATCAACAGAAGGAATTTACTGTTATCTAACTGGTCAGGCTTATATTTGCAGAGGACTTTGTGTTTATAAGAGGTTTCTAGCTAACCCTAGAATACACAAAATGAACATCTAACGTTAACGACTCAAAACACCATAGCGAACTGGATTAAAAATAACAAATTCTGCAGTCGTCGAGTGGGCATTACAAACTTTGGAAAAAAACTGCTATGACAAATATAATACAAAAGAAATCTCAGTGGAGATTTAGGACTTAAAAGACTGAATTTAAACACAAGCCTATAGGCTTCGGATCGAACGGCCTAATATCTAAATGATTTTTGTGTTTGAGGTTTCAAGGGCATATTTTGGAGTCTTAAAAGTAGGAAAATGTTATTTGCTGTAACTATGCGCAATATCCGGTTATGACCGATAAATTTAATATACAGGATTCTTAAAGATAACGTGAACAGGCGCATTTTGATCAAGCGACCACCAGCTTCAATTCAAACCCGGAAGAGGCTTGGATAGAGACAAAAAAGTGACCGGTAGTTGGGGTTAGACCACAAGAGGGCTAAGAGCTGGAGTAATGGGAGGGGAAGAAGAAAGAAAATTTTTCCCTTGTCCCTCACCGCCCACTATTCCTAACCCAACACGGCGGCTAATCTACTCGATCGCAAGTCACTACCGTTACCTCGCGGGTACACCGTGCAAGCAAAAAACAGTTACTCTGTAGGCTAGGAAAAAACATAGGCACGCAAGACGTGCAAGAGTTATTTTTTTCTGTGAAGTTTTGGAGATAGAAGCATTCATGGTACAGTAATGATTTGGTTAATTCGACAAGTTTTTTTGGTTGCGATGTTACATCGGTCATGGTAAGATAGCTAAATAGTAAGCCATAAAATGTTTGACTGAACAAACTACAGTAATCTGACACGTCTCCAGATTAATGTAGTTATCATCTTATTTTCTAACGGGCAATTTGATTCGCTCTTTGATACAACCCGCACTCTGATTGGTGTGACACCCGCACATGCATAACTCCCTCGCTCACCGATCACATAACCCTTCCAACCCCCAAGAGAAATTTTTGCTCAAAAATACTCAAGTTAATTTAGAGACTTTTTCGCATTTTACACAAGTCGTAAGTTTACCTTTTTACACAACACAACACAACACAACACAACTTCACCGAAAATAGAAAGAAAGAGAAAAAAAAAACCTCTGACACGTTAAAAGTCTGATTTAATTAAATGCACTTTAACTTGGTGCCATGCAGTCTTCAAAGAACATTTGAACAGTTTTCATACTTTTTCCCTTAAAAAAAATCGGACTGAAATGAATGTCATCAAATAAAACTATTAAACTGCTACTGCAGAGACGTAAAAACCGTCCAGAAACAAAACCTTCTTTTTTGTTTAATATCCTGGAAACAATAGCCGAAAACTTGTCAGCTCTAATTGAATTTACTCCCATATAAAAAACAAAAGTGTTAAGTTACCATTTGTTACTAAAGATAGCAAACATCTCGTGGGAAAGAGTGATGACGATTCGTCCGCTCTAATTGAATTTACTCCCTTGTGAAAAACAAGAGTGTCACATTACACTTTGCAACTAAAAACCAAAAATGTCTCGTTATATTTGCATGCAACAAGAACAAAACAATTGTTACCCGCACTTACTATTGTAAACGTTAGAACTGTTTCAAATCTAAAGTCTCGTCCCCTCTAAAGCAAGTCCTATGAACTAGACGCGACGATTCGTGACCTCTAATTGAATTTACTCCTTGTGAAAAACAAAAGTATCAAGTTACCTTTGTAACTAAAAATAAAAATATCTCGTTGCATTTGCATACTACTAACTCACGAACTGTTTCAAACCTCAAGGCTCATCTCGTTCATTTAACTAAAATCCTCAGCCTAACCCACAGAAAATGTCGAAGTAAACCCAATATATGAATACTTCCTCCTCTTTTATAGAAGAATAAATATGGCTGTTCTGAACTCTATCGGGATCAAATCTTCTCACATACCATTTACCTTTACAACAAGAAATTTGATTGGCTGTTTATAGTAGATCCAATCTGATTGGTGTGACATACATACATCTCTCACTCACTCACTCACTCACTCACTCACCCACTGACCCGTCCATAACATACCCGACGCGCCGACTAAGAGGTATTTTTTTTACAAAAAAATAACTCAAAAACCAGTTACACCCTTAATCAGGGATGTTTGAGAGAAAGACTAAGAATCGTACAAATCTGTAGCTGTCAGCGGTCATTGGATGTTCTTCACCAAACAATTTAATTCTGATATCAAGAGCACGCTTGGCTGACTCAAGGGCGGCAGTTTAATCACTCACGGAATGCTGTGTAACTCCTCCTGAATGGTAACTGTCAGCGGTCTTGGGATGTTCTTCACCAAACAATTTAACTCTGATATCAAGAGCACGCTTCTTTGACTCAAGGGCGGCGGTGTATTCACCCAGGGAATGCTGTGTAACTCCTATTTCACGGTAGCTGTCAGCGGTCATTGGATGTTCTTCACCAAACAATTTAACTCTGATATCAAGAGCACGATTCTTTGACTCAATGGCGGCGGTGTAATCACTCAGGGAATGCTGTGTAACTCCTACTGAATGGTAGCTGGCAGCGGTCATTGGATGTTCTTCACCAATTGAAACAATTTCACTCTGATATCAAGAGCACGCTTCGCTCACTCAAGGGCGGCGGTGTAATCACTCAGGGAATGCTGTGTAACTCCTATTTCACGGTAGCTGTCAGCGGTGTTGGGATGTTCTTCACCAAACAACTTAATTCTGATATCAAGAGCACGCTTCTTTGACTCAAGGGCGGCGGTGTAATCACTCAGGGAATGCTGTGTAACTCCTACTGAATGGTAGCTGTCAGCGGTCATTGGATGTTCTTCACCAAACAATTTAACTCTGATATCAAGAGCACGCTTCGCTCACTCAAGGGCGGCGGTGTAATCACTCAGGGAAAGCTGTGTAACTCCTACTGAATGGTAGCTTTCAGCGGTCAGTGGATGTTCTTCACCAAACAATTTAACTCTGATATCAAGAGCACGCTTCTTTGACTCAAGGGCGGCGGTGTAATCACTCAGGGAATGCTGTGTAACTCCTACTGAATGGTAGCTGGCAGCGGTCATTGGATGTTCTTCACCAATTGAAACAATTTCACTCTGATATCAAGAGCACGCTTCGCTCACTCAAGGGCGGCGGTGTAATCACTCAGGGAATGCTGTGTAATTCCTAGTGAATGGTAGCTGTCAGCGGTGTTGGGATGTTCTTCACCAAACAATTTAATTCTGATATCAAGAGCACGCTTGGCTGACTCAAGGGTTGCGGTGTAATCACTCAGGGAATGCTGTGTAACTCCTAGTGAATAGTAGCTGTCAGCGGTGTTGGGATGTTCTTCACCAAACAACTTAATTCTGATATCAAGAGCACGCTTCTTTGCCTCAAGGGCGGTGGTAAAATCACTCAGGGAATGCTGTGTAACTCCTAGTTCATGGTAGCTGTCGGAGGTCTTGGGATGTTCTTCACCAAACAATTTAATTCTGATATCAAGAGCACGCTTCTTTGACTCAAGGGCGGCGGTAAAATCACTCAGGGAATGCTGTGTAACTCCTAGTTCATGGTAGCTGTCAGCGGTGTTGGGATGTCCTTCACCAAACAACTTAATTCTGATATCAAAAGCACGCTTCTTTGACTCAAGGGCGGCGGTGTAATCACTCAGGGAATGCTGTGTAACTCCTACATTATTGTAGCTGTCAGCGGTCATTGGATGTTCTTCATCAAAAAGTTTAATTCTGATATCAAGAGCACGCTTCTTTGCCTCAAGGGCGGCGGTAAAATCACTCAGGGAATGCTGTGTAACTCCTAGTAAGTAGTAGCTGTCAGCGGTCTTGGGATGTTCTTCACCAAACGTCTTAATTCTGATATCAAGAGCACGCTTGGCTGACTCAAGGGCGGCAGTGTAATCACTCAGGGAATGCTGTGTAGCTCCTATATTATTGTAGCTGTCAGCGGTGTTGGGATGTTCTTCACCAAACAATTGAATTCTGATATCAAGAGCACGCTTGGCTGACTCAAGGGCGGCGGTGTAATCACTCAGGGAATGCTGTGTAACTCCTAGTGAATAGTAGCTGTCAGCGGTCTTGGGATGTTCTTCACCAAACAATTGAATTCTGATATCAAGAGCACGCTTGGCTGACTCAAGGGCGGCGGTGTAATCACTCAGCGAATGTTGTGTAACTGCCACTGAATGGTAGCTGTCAGCGGTCTTGGGATGTTCTTCACCAAACAATTTAATTCTGATATCAAGAGCACGCTTCTTTGACTCAAGGGCGGCGGTGTAATCACTCAGGGAATGCTGTGTAACTCCTATTTCACGGTAGCTGTCAGCGGTGTTGGGATGTTCTTCACCAAAGAATTTAATTGTGATATCAAGAGCCCGCTTCTTTGACTCAAGGGCGGCGGTGTAATCACTCGGGGAATGCTGTGTAACTCCTAGTTCATGGTAGCTGTCAGCGGTGTTGGGATGTTCTTCACCAAACAACTTAATTCTGATATCAAGAGCACCCTTGTTTGACTCAAGGGCGGCAGTGTAATCACTCAGGCAATGCTGTGTAATTCCTAGTGAATGGCAGCTGTCAGCGGTCTTGGGATGCTCTTCACCAAACAATTGAATTCTGATATCAAGAGCACGCTTGGCTGACTCAAGGGTTGCGGTGTAATCACTCAGGGAATGCTGTGTAACTCCTAGTGAATAGTAGCTGTCAGCGGTGTTGGGATGTTCTTCACCAAACAACTTAATTCTGATATCAAGAGCACGCTTCTTTGACTCAAGGGCGGCGGTGTAATCACTCAGGGAATGCTGTGTAACTCCTACTGAATGGTAGCTGTCAGCGGTGTTGGGATGTTCTTCACCAAACAACGTAATTCTGATATTAAGATCACGCTTCTTTGACTCAAGGGCGGCGGTGTAATCACTCAGGGAATGCTGTGTAGCTCCTACATTATTGTAGCTCTCAGCGGTCATTGGATGTTCTTCACCAAACAATCGAATTCTGATATCAAGACCACGCTTGGCTGACTCAAGGGCGGCGGTGTAATCACTCAGGGAATGCTGTGTAGCTCCTATATTATTGTAGGTGTCAGCGGTGTTGGGATGTTCTTCACCAAACAATTGAATTCTGATATCAAGAGCACGCTTGGCTGACTCAAGGGCGGCGGTGTAATCACTCAGGGAATGCTGTGTAGCTCCTAGTGAATAGTAGCTGTCAGCGGTGTTGGGATGTTCTTCACCAAACAATTGAATTCTGATATCAAGGGCACGCTTGGCTGACTCAAGGGCGGTGGTGTAATCACTCAGGGAATGCTGTGTAGCTCCTAGTGAATAGTAGCTGTCAGCGGTGTTGGGATGTTCTTCACCAAACAATTTAATTCTGATATCAAGAGCACGCTTCTTTGACTCAAGGGCGGCGGTAAAATCACTCAGGGAATGCTGTGTAACTCCTAGTTCATGGTAGCTGTCAGCGGTGTTGGGATGTTCTTCACCAAACAACTTAATTCTGATATCAAGAGCACGCTTCTTTGCCTCAAGGGCGGCGGTAAAATCACTCAGGGAATGCTGTGTGACTCCTAGTTCATGGTAGCTGTCAGCGGTGTTGAGATGTTCTTCACCAAACAACTTAATTCTGATATCAAGAGCACGCTTCTTTGACTCAAGGGCGGCGGTGTAATCACTCAGGGAATGCTGTGTAACTCCTACATTATTGTAGCTGTCAGCGGTCATTGGATGTTCTTCATCAAAAAGTTTAATTCTGATATCAAGAGCACGCTTCTTTGCCTCAAGGGCGGCGGTAAAATCACTCAGGGAATGCTGTGTAACTCCTAGTAAGTAGTAGCTGTCAGCGGTCTTGGGATGTTCTTCACCAAACAATTGAATTCTGATATCAAGAGCACGCTTGGCTGACTCAAGGGCGGCGGTGTAATCACTCAGGGAATGCTGTGTAGCTCCTAGTGAATAGTAGCTGTCAGCGGTGTTGGGATGTTCTTCACCAAACAATTGAATTCTGATATCAAGAGCACGCTTGGCTGACTCAAGGGCGGCGGTGTAATCACTCAGGGAATGCTGTGTAACTCCTAGTGAGAAAGTATCTGCTTTTAAGTTTTATCTTAAACGTAAACTTATTAAGGATTTTATAGATTCCTAATTCTAGTTAATTAATCTTAATGAATCTTAGAGTTTTTAAGTAGTTTTAAATTATTATTGTATTGTCTTTGAAAAGCCTCTAAAGGGAAAGTCAATAAAGTAAGTAAGTATGTAGTATGAATAGTAGCTGTCAGCGGTCTTTGGATGTTCTTCACCAAACAACTTAATTCTGATATCAAGAGCACGCTTCTTTGACTCAAGGGCGGCGGTGTAATCACTCAGGGAATGCTGTGTAACTCCTACATTATTGTAGCTGTCAGCGGTCATTGGATGTTCTTCATCAAAAAGTTTAATTCTGATATCAAGAGCACGCTTCTTTGCCTCAAGGGCGGCGGTAAAATCACTCAGGGAATGCTGTGTAACTCCTAGTAAGTAGTAGCTGTCAGCGGTCTTGGGATGTTCTTCACCAAACGTCTTAATTCTGATATCAAGAGCACGCTTGGCTGACTCAAGGGCGGCGGTGTAATCACTCAGGGAATGCTGTGTAGCTCCTATATTATTGTAGCTGTCAGCGGTGTTGGGATGTTCTTCACCAAACAATTGAATTCTGATATCAAGAGCACGCTTGGCTGACTCAAGGGCGGCGGTGTAATCACTCAGGGAATGCTGTGTAACTCCTAGTGAATAGTAGCTGTCAGCGGTCTTGGGATGTTCTTCACCAAACAATTGAATTCTGATATCAAGAGCACGCTTGGCTGACTTAAGGGCGGCGGTGTAATCACTCAGCGAATGTTGTGTAACTGCCACTGAATGGTAGCTGTCAGCGGTCTTGGGATGTTCTTCACCAAACAATTTAATTCTGATATCAAGAGCACGCTTCTTTGACTCAAGGGCGGCGGTGTAATCACTCAGGGAATGCTGTGTAACTCCTATTTCACGGTAGCTGTCAGCGGTGTTGGGATGTTCTTCACCAAAGAATTTAATTGTGATATCAAGAGCCCGCTTCTTTGACGCAGGGGCGGCGGTGTAATCACTCGGGGAATGCTGTGTAACTCCTAGTTCATGGTAGCTGTCAGCGGTGTTGGGATGTTCTTCACCAAACAACTTAATTCTGATATCAAGAGCACCCTTGTTTGACTCAAGGGCGGCAGTGTAATCACTCAGGCAATGCTGTGTAATTCCTAGTGAATGGCAGCTGTCAGCGGTCTTGGGATGCTCTTCACCAAACAATTGAATTCTGATATCAAGAGCACGCTTGGCTGACTCAAGGGTTGCGGTGTAATCACTCAGGGAATGCTGTGTAACTCCTAGTGAATAGTAGCTGTCAGCGGTGTTGGGATGTTCTTCACCAAACAACTTAATTCTGATATCAAGAGCACGCTTCTTTGACTCAAGGGCGGCGGTGTAATCACTCAGGGAATGCTGTGTAACTCCTACTGAATGGTAGCTGTCAGTGGTGTTGGGATGTTCTTCACCAAACAACGTAATTCTGATATTAAGATCACGCTTCTTTGACTCAAGGGCGGCGGTGTAATCACTCAGGGAATGCTGTGTAGCTCCTAGTGAATAGTAGCTGTCAGCGGTGTTGGGGTGTTCTTCACCAAACAATTGAATTCTGATATCAAGAGCACGCTTGGCTGACTCAAGGGCGGTGGTGTAATCACTCAGGGAATGCTGTGTAACTCCTAGTAAGTAGTAGCTGTCAGCGGTCTTGGGATGTTCTTCACCAAACAACTTAATTCTGATATCAAGAGCACGCTTGGCTGACTCAAGGGCGGCCGTGTAATCACTCAGGGAATGCTGTGTAGCTCCTATATTATTGTAGCTGTCAGCGGTGTTGGGATGTTCTTCACCAAACAATTGAATTCTGATATCAAGAGCACGCTTGGCTGACTCAAGGGCGGCGGTGTAATCACTCAGGGAATGCTGTGTAGCTCCTAGTGAATAGTAGCTGTCAGCGGTGTTGGGATGTTCTTCACCAAACAATTGAATTCTGATATCAAGAGCACGCTTGGCTGACTCAAGGGCGGCGGTGTAATCACTCAGGGAATGTTGTGTAACTACCACGGAATGGTAGCTGTCAGCGGTGTTGGGATGTTCTTCACCAAACAACTTAATTCTGATATCAAGAGCACGCTTCTTTGACTCAAGGGCGGCGGTGTAATCACTCAGGGAATGCTGTGTAGCTCCTATATTATTGTAGCTGTCAGCGGTGTTGGGATGTTCTTCACCAAACAATTGAATTCTGATATCAAGAGCACGCTTGGCTGATTCAAGAGCGGCGGTGTAATCACTCAGGGAATGCTGTGTAACTCCTAGTGAATCGTAGCTGTCAGCGGTCTTGGGATGTTCTTCACCAAACAATTTTATTCTGATATCAAGAGCACGCTTGGCTGACTCAAGGGCGGTGGTGTAATCACTCAGGGAATGCTGTGTAACTATTACTGAATGGTAGCTGTCAGCGGTGTTGGCATGTTCTTCACCAAATAATTTAATTCTGATATCAAGAGTACGCTTCTTTGACTCAAGGGCGGCGGTGTAATCACTAAGGGAATGCTGTGTAACTCCTAGTTCATGGTAGCTGTCAGCGGTGTTGGGATGTTCTTCACCAAACAACTTAATTCTGATAATAAGTGCACGGTTGAAGGATGTGATAGCTTCTGTGTAGTTACCTTTCCTGTATTGAATGCTGCCTAGGTCGAAATAGTTCTTGGCTAGCGCCTCCTTCTGCTGTTCTTGACTTTCAACGCTCTTGTCCTTTTTTTCATCGCTTTGTTGCAGTGCGCGTTGGTGAAAGCTTATCTTTTCCTCTGTAAGCTTTAAAGCGTCTCTGTCTCTACCAAGTGACTCGAGCACACCAACGACATTGCGATGAAAGTTGAACCAACCAGTTTTAGTGGTGTTGAGTGTTGCTTCACAGTCGTTTAGTATGGTAAGCAACAAGTTACAAAAAGTGGATTGTTGTCAGAGGTAGGGAAGTTTGCTATTACTTTGCTCACAAGAAAGATAACTTCAGCTTGAAGAGGCTGGTTTTCCGACGGAATTGCTTTGTTTGACGGAATGATACAGTGTTCACCAACTTTCTTTATTGCTGGTTCTGGCAAAGGTGTCACTAGTAAACAATTGTCTCTGGCATCTCTGCATTCCTTTAGTGTCTTTAGATAAAAGTTGGATGAGCTCACGGAATCATTTTTGCTTTGGTAATAGATTGCAAAAATTTGAAAAATAATAAGCCTCAAAATGGTGTGCTCTTGACTTGTGTTCATGGAAGAAAGCGCTTCTTCCAAAACTTTCACTCCATCCTCTGTCTTTCCGATAACAAGCTGATGGAGTCCATGGTAGCACAAGTGTTTTCCTTTCTCTCCATCACAATGGGAAGAAGTTGGCACTTGAATAGCCTTGGACACAGAAAGCAACTTCTCTGTGTTTCCACTTGCGCCCCAGGTCACCTGACCAAACGCCTTGGAAGTAAGTAGGTTCCGGTAGAAAACATTTTTCCCAGTCTGATGAGCCGTCATTATTGCTGAATCGAGAATTTTGTCAAACGTAGAACCCTCATTAAAAAAGAGAGTGGCAAGAAACAACTCTGCTTTGGCCAAAACATCAAAAACTCTGTCGGCTGTCTGTGAATCTAAACAACCATCAATTAGACTTTGAACAATGTTTTTTTCCTCTTCATAGAACTCAATGAACGCAGACATGGAATGCCCAGAAAGGAAATTATTATTTAGTTCCTCGAACATGGCAATGTAAAATGCGTGTAAGCGAGATTTTGAGATGAGAACTCTTTCTTTCATGTCAGCTTCTCCCTTTTCTCTTGCAAACGACTGAATTAGTTTATGCATAGAGAATTTGCCAAACTCTGAAGAACAATCAATGAGAGATTTTCTCTGAAGTCTTCGCAACACCTTCTCTGCTTCGGTTGTTCTGGTTATCCCCAAAACAGCTGCGGAAATCTTTAAATCAAAATGCGCAGGAAGAATACACAAAGATACCAGTGCCTCTTGGTCTTGGGTAGAGAGTCTCTGGAAAGACGACTCGAAAAGAGATCTCAGTCTCGAATTGCTTGGATAATCTGGGTTGTCCAACATTTCTACAATGTTTTATGTACGCTCCATGAATTCAAGACTTGATGGAGTAAAATCTTCAGAAATGGAGGAACACAGTAATTTTATGGCTAAGGGAACCTCTCCACAGATTTGTGAAACTTTTGTCAAATCAGAAGAGCTTGCTTCTGGGAGAAATTTCTAGCTAGGGTTTGACAAGACAATTTGTCTAGCTCTCTTATCCTGACAGACTTGTGTCCCTGAAAATGTAAATTCAAATAGGGGAACGACTCTCTTGTGGTTTAAAGAAACTTGACCTTGTCACTACGATTGAGGATTTCTTCGATGGGGTTAAAAACCTCCTCCTTTACGTTTGGCCCACCACATTCAAAGAGGTCATCGGCATTATCCAGGATTATAACACAGCGGTCCGATAGTCTGTCAAAAATTAAAGTGCCTATAACACCAAAAAATTTTTTGCGCTTAATTAAATCTCTGTACGGAATTGGGAAAAATGTCGCACAAATTTTTTAATTCGGTTCAAACCGCGATTTTTTATGATTTTTTAAAGATCGGAAAAATGGCACTTTTTCAAAACACGACCGAGTCACAGAGTCACTGAAAAGGGTCTGGGTATAGCGAAACTTGTGACGTCATTCCAGGCCATTGATCGCTTTCTTGTTTGGAACCGCGTTTGCTTCGCTTCGGAAGGTCAGAAATCTTGAAAATGCCAGATAAATGCGTTGTGTTCGGCTGTAATAATAAGCCAAGTAAGGCAGAAGGTATTTCGCTTCATCCCTTACCTTTTGAAGGGGCTGATGAACCGCAGAAGCGAAAAAGAAGAAAGCAATGGGTTGACTTCGTAAAATCTAAGCGTGCTCATTGGGAGCCCACGAAGTACTCGGCAGTGTGCTCAAAGCATTTCCGAGAAGAGGACTACGAAGTAATGTTCCCTGGATTGACAAACGTCAATATGCAAAGAAGACTACGGAACGATGAAATTGGCATTTGTGTTTGCCCGACGATCCAAGTTTCGTGTTCGCTCGGGTTTGATGAACCCTCGACTTCTAAGTCGTACTCGACCTCGACCTCTGCGGCCTCAGAGTCCGAGCTAGAGTCATAGCTAGAATCGCTGGACGACATTATAAGTACGTTCGAATATTCAAACTTTTTGTTGAGTCAAACAAAAGTTCTTTTGACGAAAAACTAACCCTCAGTACTCTATCCCACACACAAAACAACGTGAGAGTTTATACTGGAGCGACGCTGGCAATGGCCTGGAATGACGTCACTAGTCCCATTCTCCCGAATGCTCGGTCGTGCTCTTAACAGCGCCAACTTTAAAAATTCGTAAAAAATTCGGGTTTTAACCGAATTCAAAAATTTTTGCGACATTTTTCACAATTCCATACAGAGATTTGATTAGGCGAAAAAAATGTTTTGGGCTTATAGGCACTTTAAGCAAAGCTCATCGTCAGCTGATAAATCTTGCAACCTATTAGTTTCAAGTGTCCCAGCCTGTCGGAACAGACTAAGAAATTTGGACGTTAAATCGCTTTTTGACTTGAGCCCACGTAATGAAAGAAAGTAGACGGGAAGCTCACGTGCTTGAAGATTATGACCCACTGCGATGGCAACGGACGTTTTTCCGAACCCTGGCGAACCCCAGACGCAGACGAGTCGGGTAGATTCGGAAGTCATGTGACCAACAATATCGTCACATTCTTCCTCACGGCCAATGAAGTGGGGAACCTTTGGAGGAAGATTTGATCTCGGTAGAAATGTTTTAAGTCCTGTAAATCAATTAACCAACAAATAATAATTAAATGAACGGACGAACGAACGGGCAGATGGATGGATGGATGGATGGATGGATGGATGGATGGATGGATGGATGGATGGATGGATGGATGGATGGATGGATGGATGGATGGATGAATAAATATGTGCACTGGAGGCTAGTAAAACGTTGTTACTCAAGAGATAGAATATACCAAAACAAATATTATATAACATACTTTTCCTTCGAGCCAAAGTTTTTCCAAAGCTAATTATTGTTAGTGCGGGATTAGAAAAAGAGCATTTTTTGTTCATTCTTTTTGTTTAAAATCGATTTTTTTCCCACCAATTTTTATGTACGAGACAACAAATGTTTTGCGCAAATTATTATTGATATTTTATGAAACAGTTCAAAGCTGTTGTTAATCTTGGACTAGCTTAACCCTTTTCAAACAGTGGGCAGGTGTAACTTTTGAGGGCATCACCAGCTTTGGCCGCTTGTAACTTTAAAAGCATTGAAGTGACGAACTCCTAAAATTTATTTGGGAACAAACTGGTACTACCTTTCATCGCCCTAAGATCTTGTTGTTTGAATTTTCCTGTTTTAAATGAAAATAACTTGAAACATTTCTTGCACTAGCGTTGTTCTAGATTTTTATAACGTTTGATCTAGTTTCAGTGGTTTTCTAAAGCTTTTGAAATAAACATCAAAAAATCCAACTTGGCGTCTGTTCAGAAATACTGGCGCATTTCTTTGTCGTGTGACGTCATAGTTCCATGTTGTAGTCTTCAAAGGAAATAGCTTGAACGAGCTATAAATCCTCAGGTTTCAGTGTGATAGCTCTAATGTTATAGAGTGAGGGCTCAACCACCCCTTCCCCCAGGATCCGTGAGACCACGAAACTCCGTCTGAATATTGTTAGCCCATTTTAATTAACCGGCCCATTTCGTTTCAGAGGTTTGATAATGCGAGCAATGTACAATTGATAAGTCACTCTTATGTTGAGATTTCTTTTCCGCTGACCATATAGACGGCTAAAACATTTTAATTTTAGTTTCACTACTAGATATTATTTCTTTTATACATACGTAGTCGATGGTTACTCACCGAAACGGGAAAAAGGGTAGCATTCTATTTTAGCGTGCCTGTACTGTACGGGTCCGCAAATGATCCCAGGACCGCAGATGATCCCGGACCGGAAATGATCCCGATCAAAAAATAAGGAATGGCATGGATTTATATCAGAAGAAGATAAGAACATGTACAAAAATTATGAACTAAAAAACATGTTTTATCATTTTACAAAAAAATATTCCACGGTTGCTGTTTTGTTCTTCGAAGGGTACAGATCATTTTCACTGTCACGCAATAAAAAAAAAATAATAAATCGAAAACCAACCAAAGGAAAAAGCTAAGAAAAATTGTGATGTACGCTATAGAAGATAACTAAATAAGCCACTTCTTTAAGTTTTAGGCCTGTGCGTTTCCCCAAACTTCAGAAATTCGTCGGAAATGTTTCTCACAAATTTACAGAGCCCAGTAAGAAAACGATCGTAACCTTATGTCACGCAACCTCCATAACCCTGAAATTCAAAATGCTCTGGTTTCCAAACGAAGCACGCTAACTGTAAACGGATATAAATATACCGCCTCTTATGCCTGATGAGGATAAAAACACGTCACGTGAAGACGATCAATTGAATTAGAAGTCTTAAAAAAAACATACTTGGAAACATTCTCGAAATCCCGGTGGCGATAGTATCAAACATCTATCAAACAGCTAATTGTCAAAACGAAGTGCAAGCCTTGGCCTTGCTTGGTCATGAAGGTGAACTTCATAACTATAGCTCGGAATTTTGGCTTCTTAGAATACTCAAGTAGTCATTTCCGAGGAATTAAAGCCAAAATACGACCAAGGACAAATTACAAAATAAATTTGTTCAAATTTCCAGTGCTACGCACAGTAGGTGTTTTACAGAGTGATGAAGCGTTGCTGAGGCTTGTGGATCTACTCAGGTGACAGCGTCTTCCGTAATAGTTGCTTCATGGTCAGATTTTAGTTTAAAACTTTAGACGAGTGGCGTTAATGGCTGATAAAATTTGATTTAGCTATAACACCGAAATATCAATGTTTAACAAAGGAGGATATGTAGCGTATGTTGCACTGATCATAATTTTACTGAGAATTGCAAAGAAATGCAAGCCAAGTCGTGTTCTGATGATTGAGCGGTGATATTCATAACATCGTAGTTAGCAACAAAATTTAGTCGAAAGTATGAAAAAAAAAGGCAAGTTGTGAGCCATTATAATTATAAGATGGCTTTAATAAAAACATCGGTATTCACGTACGCCAATTCCCTATCCACACCATCCCGCCATCCATGCCATTCCTTATTTTTAGTCGGGATCATTTGCAGTCCCTATCGGGGATCATTTCAGGTCCGGGATCATTTGCGGTCCAATTTGGGGATCATTTGCGGTCCGGGATCATTTGCGGTCCTGGGATCATTTGCGGACCCGCACAGTACTCTTACAAGTCCTCTTCTATGGTAGGCACCTATCAAAGTTTATCAAAGGATTATCACTTAAAGTAATAACTCCGAAAGGCCGCTTACTTACCTGGTTCCGCAGTCTTGAGTAGGTCTTCAAACTTTTGGTTCATCTCGGCAATTTTCTCATTCGTCATTTCTTGGTTTGCAGTTGCCTTTTCAATGGTCTTTCTCAGCTCTATGGAGTCTTCTTGTCGTTCCTGTCTCGACTGAGCAAAATCTGACCTCATACCCATTAGTTCATCCTCCACATTTTCCTTGAGAAATGTGATTTCTGTTTGCAGAAATGCGATTGCTGCTTGCAAATCCTTTGTGATGTCATCTTTTAACTTGCAAACTTTTTCTGTGGGAAAGTCCGACTCGGTCAAACTTCCAACGGCATCAATAGGGTCAGTCGTGACTCCAAGAGCTTTGATGGCGTCTTTGGTGTGTTGAATGTATTGATCAAATGTCTTTTTGTCAATCTCGGAGCTGAATGAGTGACAAAATGCATTTCTTAGGAGTCGCAGCTGATCAATCGCCATTGCAAAGGTTTCAGCATTATTTCCGCCCGGGCTGACCACGGAAGAATGAAACGTTCCATGAGGCGGTTTACGGTGCTTCAAGTACAAATCACTGAGTGTCCTGTGATGACCTGCCATGTCTGGTAAAGCGAACGACTGCGCGTAGATAGTGGCCTGGAACAAGGCGCTACAATCCCATTCTTCGTAAGGGAGGTGTGTGGGTACTTTGGTCTTACCACCCTCTGTAGCGAGGAACATGTTTCGCACAGCAATGGAGTCATCCCACGGCTGGTAACCAGGGAGATGTGCAAAGGTATTGTCCCACATGTGTTTAAAAGTTTGTCGAAGCACCTTCGGGAACTCATTCAGCACAACAAAAGCGAACTTGAAATAGTTCAACTGTTCGTTCGTAAACGGCTGTAGAGCCATTACTGATAGCAATAAAGTAATCCAAGTTGAAAGTGTTTATATTGTCAGGACGACAATACTGTCTCTGTTGAAGGAACAATAGAGAACAGTTATTATCGAAAGGTGGCCTTGGTGACGATTGAAAAACTGAAAAATTGAGACGAAATCTGATAGGAAATCGAGAAATTTCAATTTTTAATGGACAAAACCTGGTACCATAGTAACTTAAAGTATATTACAGTCCTTTTGCATTTTCTAAAAGCTAAAGATATAAACAGTTGTCTGAGACAACACCAAATACAATTTCCGATGTGAACTGGAGAAAATAAATTTCAAAGTTCAGAGAAATTGTGCAAACACAGGTAAAATTTCATCATCAGTTTCATTTCAACAGTAGTTTCGACAGTACTTTCATATCAACTTTAAAATTTGTTTTCGACATTTGGTATTGTTTAGTAGAAATGATTTCATTTGAGAAGATGGCACAGAAGTATGCAATACAACGTAAATAATCTCGGTACAAAGTTTTTGTCCACTTGTTACTCGAACTTGTGGTGGATTCTTCCTTAAGCTTATAAAAAATCAAACTCGGGTAAAACGCTTTTTGAAATCATGAATGGATGGTTTTTTTTAGGAAAAATCACAAAGTGTGACCACAATAGCTTGAATGCTGTTTTCATAAGAAAAGATTCTAATCAATGTGGGGCCCCAGGCTAAATACATGTAGGAATACAGAAGTTCTTAGTTGTGCACAAATTTATAAAATTGTTTTTCAGTCCAGACAAGATTTTTCTTGTTCTTGATGTACTTTTCCCAGCAAAATAGACAAAGCTCTGTCTTGTACCATGCGACACAATTACAATACAGTACCCTTAATTAATGGCGTTTCGAAATACCAGCAACTGTCATAACTTTATGCATAACAAAGACATCTAAAATCGTCGGTTTCAGTATCGCGTTAATTGCAGATAATTCATGATCGAAATAAAAAGCATCAAAAAGAGCTTAGACTTCTTAACATTACTGCAGAAGATAATGGATTGATTTTGATGCAGCAGATTGTCTTTGTTCAGTTTCGCAACACGGTCTTGCGGGCGTTTTCATCCATGAATGCTTATGGTAGTTAATGATTAGAACATATATGAATTTGTGATTTCTATCGCATGATAGCTCACAAGGGCGCAGCCCAAGTCAACTATCACGCATAGAAATCCAGAGCAAATAATCTCATTGTTTTAGTATAAATGTGCTACTTGTTTAAAACTTATCTAAATTCTTTTCACAGACACTTCGAAAACGTAAAGATGCGGCCGCAATTTTGTTAACAATCTCACACTGCTAGGCTACTCACTATCTAACACATAATAGATAATGAGTTGGGTAGCCAATAAGAGAACGGCATTTGTGATAGAACGCAAGTAGATTTAAACCAGAAACTGTTAGTTTTTATTTCGATTGTATTCCAAAAGCTAGAAATAAGGCGAGCGAGTTCTATTGTTCTGCTGTTATCAAGCGGAGCAAAACCGAATGATTCTGCGATTAAGTTCGAATAAAATTGCTCCGGTATTAAATCGAACTTATCATGTTGTCTGATCAGATAGAACCCTTGGAAGAGAAAAAGCTTATAATCCAATAGGTTTTAGCCACAGAATTGAGCAAGCGAAAAACTTCATGTAGTCCGGCTCTGGTTCCGCTTCGAATAACTTAATTATAACTCTTTTACTCACCTTCAGTATTCTGGATATTTCGATGATATTCCTTGCAGAAACATGAACTCTGTGCACGATTTTGGTCAAAGGAAACCGAACGTTTAAGGCACGTCTGTTGAATTATTCCTACTGAATAACCTTTCTAGTCAGTCTCTTTCTGGGAATTAAATCCCGTGGCATGACAAACGCCTAACGCATCCGAGAATATAATTGTAAGGGTCAAAGTTCTCGTAGACTGAATGAGGCAGCCGTAGTTTGTCTAAATAGATCCACAAGACTACGTGATAAAGTGTACCTGGCAATGAATTTCTTTCCTGGCAATAAAAGTCTAAACTGAGGTGAAGAAAATATTCTTCATTGCAAAACAACAATGAAAACCAAACGTGACGTAAAAAGTTTGGGTTGAAAGAAAACAAGTTTTATAAAAACAATTTATGTAAGAATTCAGAGCAACTGTAGTGCTGCGTCGGTGGAGAGTATAACAAGATAATTAGGTCTTATCAACTGGGTTAATAATGTGAACTGGCCACCGTAAAGAGATTCGAAAGCTTTCAATCTCTTTACGGTGGCCAATTCACATGGTCAACCCAGTTGATAAGACCAAGTTATCTTATGTAAGAATTCAGTTAGTTTTCTTTCTTGCCATGCAAGTCGATCATCACCTTGTGAAACTATACTGACGTCTCTTTTCCCACCCCGATCAATGATGCTGAATGCAAAATTAAGTCTAAACGAGAGAACTGTTATGTACTGAACGAATCTTCATAGGGATTAACTGAATATAGCTGAATGTTATATATTTAAAGGACCCCTCGATGTGCGACAGATTTGACGCCTCGGTTAAGTAAGTCATGCTCCAGTACCGTGGAATGCAGTGCAAAGCCTTACTGTTTACTTGTATAAAAATTTTTAAAATTGTTTTCAGCGAGAAAATATGATCAGGATCATAATCTCTTGTGCTTAATCGTGACAAGAGTTTTTCTGGTCCTTGATGCACTTTTCTTAGCAAAATAGATAAAGCTGTCTTTTACCCTGCAACACGATGTTAACGGGTTTCCGCAATACAAGCAACTGCGATAACTTTATGCAAAACATAGACTTCTAAAATTATTAGTATAGATTATGAGCTAGAGATTTCTATCGCGTGATATAGCCCAATCGAGTCAGCTGTCACGCATAGAAATCGGGAGCGAATGATTTAATTGGATAGTATAAATCTACTATATATTCGTTTAAAACTTAGCTAAAGTAGCAGACACTTCGAAAACGCAAAGATGCGGCCGCCATTTTGTTAACAACCGCACACTGCTAGGCTACTCAGAGTCTACAATAGAATAGATAGTGAGTAGCGTAGCCAATAAGAGAACGGCATTCGTGATGGAACAGTAGCACTGAGATATAATAAAATCTGTTAGCTCTAATGCTCGATTGGAAATAAAGGGAGCGAGTTGCATTATTCTGCTGTTATCCAGCGGAGCAAAATCGAATGACTCTGCGATTAATAACTACTTAATAACCGAGAGTGAGGTCGTTACGGGAAAATCTCAAACTGAGGTCTTGCCGTATTGACCGAGCGACAGCGAGGTCAATACGGTAGGCCGAGGTTTGAGATTTTCCCGTAACGACCGAACGGTCGAGGTTGTTAAGTTGTTTATTATATGGCTCACGAATTGAAGAAAAAAAAAATTATTCGAGCGGAAGTCGTCAATTTACATCCGGCGATGCGCGCGTTTACCGATTCATTCATCGTCTCAAACCCAGGGCAAAGCTACGCAGTCAGTGAACTTCACTACTGTAATTCTTTACGGGAAAAATGATTGTCACAGCCCTCAAAAAGGTATTTTAGTATCGTGGAGCCACAACTTGATGAGGGAGTTTTTCCAACTTTTGTGGCGAAACGTCAACGCATATAGAAAAGACAGAAAGTGCTTCAAAATGGTCCAAACCAACGGTCTTTCGGTGAAAGAAAGTACTAATGCTTCAGAATGCACTGCTCAGAATAACTCGATCTTCGCATTCGCTTTCGACAACATATCTTGGCCTTCTTCATTCTGGGACTTATGAATGAGCTTTTCAAGCCTTGTGAGCGTCTAAAACTTCCTGCAGGTATCAGAAATACTGCTACCGACAGAAACGGCCCGATTGTTTACATCTGATGATCCTGGAAGCTGATTTTCACTCTCTTGTATTGAAGCGAGGGAATCTATTTGATGAGAACTGAAACGGAGTTCAATATTTCGGTAATTATTGTGACTAAGATGATAACTTATAAGTTTCTTCGTGGTTTTCTGTTCAGGATACGTGACACATCTGCCGATGGTGTTTTTCACTTAGCGATTTTAGCTTTACTCAACACTCGGCAAACTTTGATTGCTTTTCACTAGTGCTCGCCAAGGTTACCGGTAAGTCAAAAACGACTTTTATATAAATTTTAGTAAGGAAAAATCCCTAAACTTTTAGCTACTCGGAATTGAATTTACCTCTCTTACTGTTTTTAATCGGCTTTCATCGTTTCAATCCGCTTGAATTTTCCGAGCCGGGCTCTTTCTAATTTGCATAATCCGTAATCGGCCCGTGGGCATTACGGGAGAATAATGCCCTACAATTCAGTGACAATTAACCAATCAGAGCGCGCGTTATATCGCCTACAAACACAAGCCATATAATAATTTTGAATGATATTGCTCAGTATTAAGATCTACTAATACGAACTTTTCATGTTTTCTGATCAGATTGAACACTTGGAAGAAAGCATATATTCCAATAGGTTTTTGCAGAAGCTATGAGGTGATACGCTTCTGGTTTTGGTCACTGAATTGAGCGAGCGAAAAACTTCAGTCTGTTGTTCCGCTTCAAATACGTTGTAAACAACAAATTACAACACTTTCACTTACCTTCAGTATTCTGGATATTTCGATGAGATTCCTTGCAGAAACAAAAACTCTGTGCACGATTTTGGTTAAATTTTTAATGAAGAAAACCTTGTACCATAGTAACTTTAAGTATGTTACACTGAGTCCTTTTTGCATTTTCTAAAACAGTTGTCTGAGACAACACAAAATACAATTTCCCATGTGAACTCGACAAAATAAATTTCAAAGTTCAGCGAAATTGTGCAAACACAGGTAAAATTTCATCATCAGTTTCATTTCAACAGTGGTTTCGACAGTACTTTCATATCAACTTTAAAATTTGTTTTCGACATTTGGTGTTCTTTTAGTGGAAATGATTTCTTTTGAGAGGATGGCACAGTTTGCAATACCATGTAAATAATCTCGGTACAAAGTTTTTGTGCGCTTGTTACTCGAACTTGTGGTGGATTCCTTCTTAAGCTTATGAAAATTTCAAACTCGGGTAAACCGTTCTTTGAAATCATGGATGGATGGATGGTGCTTTTTTAAGAAAAATCACAATACCTCGAATGACCACAATACCTCGAATGCTGTTTTCATAAGAAAAGATTCAAATCAGCGTGGGGCCCCAGGCTAAATACATGTAGGGCTACAAAAGTTCTTAGTTGTAATCAAATTTCCAAAATCGTTTTTCGACGATATTCCTTGTAGAAACAAGAACTCTGTGCACGATTTTGGTTAAATGAAACAGCTGACCGAACTTTAAAAGCAATTCTGTTGAATTATTCCTATTCAATAACCTTTCTAGTCAGTCTCTCTCTAGGAATTAAATTCTGTGACATGATAAACGCCTAACACATCCGAGAATATAATTATAAATGTCAAAAAGTCATTCTCGTAGACTGAATTAGTAGTTAGTCTAAATAGACCACAAGATTACGTGATAAAGTGTAGATGGCACTGAATTTCTTAGATATGTAACGTGAGCCTAAACTAAAGGTGAAGAAAATATTCTTCATTGCAAAACAGCACTGAAAACCAAACGGGACGTCGAAAATTTGGGTTGAAAGAAAACAAGTTTTACATAAACAAGTTATGTAAGTGATGTCAATCTAATTCAGTTTGTTTTCTGTTTCACCTCAGTTTGCCATTAAGTCGATCATCTCCTTGTGAAACTGATACTGACGTCTCTTTTCCCACCCCGATTAATGATGCTGAATTCAAAATGAAGTCTAAACGAGAGAACTTTTATGTACTGAACGAATCTTCGTAGGGATTAAGTGAATATAGCTGAATGTTACATAATTAAAGGACCCCCTCTTGATCTTATCGGTGCGACATATTTAACGTCTCAGTTAAGTGAGTCGCGCTCCGGTACCGTGAAATGCAGCGGAAAGAATTAAACAAGTCCCAGTTACTTGTATACAAATTTTTATAATTGTTGTTCAGCAGGAAAACATGGTCAGGATCATAATCTCTTGTGTTCAGTCGTGACAATATTTTTCTAATCCTTGATACACTAGCTTTTCTTAGCAAAATAGACAAAGCTCTGTCTTTTACCCTGCAACACGACGTTAATGGCGTTTCGCAATACAAGCAACTGTCACCACTTTATGCAGATTTCTAAAATTAGATTATGAGCGTGAGATTTCTATCGCGTGATAGTTGACGAGGGCGCAGCCCAAGTCAACTATCACTCTACTCACTATCTACCGAAGAATAGATAGTGAGTAGAGTAGCCAATAAGAGAACGGCATTTGTGAAATCAGAACGCAAGCAGATATACACTAAAAAATGTTTGTTCTAATGTTTCATTGTATTCCAAGAGCTGGAAATAAAGCGCGCAAGTTCTAATAGTCTGCTGTTATCCAGCGGAACAAAATCGAACGACTCTCCGATTTAGTTTGAATAAAATTGCTCAGTATATATTAAGATCTATTAAACAGAACTTTTCATGTTGTGTGATCAGATTGATTGCAAAAGCTAAGGCGCAAGAGGAGTACAAAGGGGTGAACAGGAGTGTCAAAAGGAGCCTTAAGGCAGACAAACACAACTATCTGGAGTCGCTGGCAGCAGAGGCTGAAGAAGCAGCTTATCATGGAAATATGCGGGACCTTTATGCTACCATAAGGAACCTGTCGGGAAAATATAGCAAGCCAGAGAGACCGGTGAAAGACAACGATGGGCAACCAATATCTGATTTAGAGGGGCAGAAGAAGGGATGGGTGGAGCATTTTGAGGAGCTGCTCAACCGATCTGCTCCCCCAGACCCTCCGGAAATACAGCCAGCCGACAGCGATCTACCCATTGACTGTAGCGCACCCACAAAGGAGGAGATTCAAAACGCTATCAAGCAGCTGAGAAATGGGAATGGCAAGGCTGCGGGACCTGACAACATTCCAGCAGAGACACTGAAGGTCGACATCAGGACAAACGTAGAGCTGCTCTACCCTCTTTTCAATAAGATCTGGGAAGAGGAGCGGGTACCAACAGAGTGGAAGGAGGGTCACCTCATCAAGCTCCCCCAAAAAGGTGATCTCAGCTCCTGCTCCAATTACAGAGGTATAACACTGCTGTCCATTCTGGGAAAGGTGTTTAATCGAGTCTTGCTGAACAGGATGAAAGATGCCATAGACCCACAGCTTCGCGAGAAGCAAGCTGGTTTCCATACGAATAGGTCTTCCAACGTATCATCCTGGAGCAGTCCCTGGAGTGGAATTCACCTCTTTATATCAACTTTGTGGACTATGAAAAAGCATTTGACAGGGTGGACCGGCAGACCCTCTGGAAGCTACTGAGACACTACGGAATACCGGAGAAAATAACCAATATCATTAGAAACTTCTATGAAGGGATGACCTGCAGGGTCATGGACGGCAACTCGCTGATGCCTTTGAGGTAAGAACTGGAGTGAGGCAAGGGTGCCTACTGGCGCCAGTTGTATTTCTTCTGACGATGGACTGGGTAATGAAGACATCTACAGCCCAAGGGCGAAATGGCATCCAGTGGACACTTTGGAAGCAGTTGGATGACCTGGACTATGCTGACGACCTGGCCCTTCTTTCGCACACTCGACATCAGAGACCAGCGCTGTTGCAGACGCCTCAGCACGTTTGGGCCTTAAGATCCATAGGGGGAAGAGTAAAGTCCTGAAGGTCAACACGGTCACAGATACCCCCATTATGCTGGAAAGTGAAGCGCTGGATGAGGTGGAGAGCTTCACTTACCTAGGCAGCATCGTAGATAACACCGGGGGGACTGAAGCTGATGTAAGAGCTCGCATCGGCAAGGCGAGAGCAGCTTTCCAACAGCTGAAGAATGTCTGGAGATCATCACTGATCGGCACCAGCACTTAAATCAGGATCTTTAACACTATCGTGAAGCCTGTATTGCTCTATGGAGCCGAAACCTGGAAAACCACCGTCGCCACTATGAAAAGAATCCATACTTTCATTAACACCTGCCTCAGAAGGATTCTTAAGATACGCTGGCCAGACATCATTACCAACCAATATCTGT
>NW_028301564.1:6425000-6487500 GCF_042242905.1 Orbicella faveolata | reverse complement strand
GCGCCTTTATTCTAATTTGGTAAACAGCCGATCTCCGTTCAAGTTCATGAAGTCGAGAGGTTAATCCGGCAATGTATTACCGGTACAACAACAAAATCAAACCGAGGTCATCAAAAGTGTAAGTTTAAAAGTGTAGTGGCAAGTTCCAAATAAATTTCGCCTATATAAATTGGAAACAAGAAGTGAAAGGGTCTGACCCGAAACAAATAAACAAAATATTAATACGACTAATTTAATCCGAAAATGTTACAGAAAACATACCTAAAAGCCGTCGATTCCCCTCAATACCACTCCACATTGCCTTAAAGAGCCCAAACTTTCTGCTGTAAGAATCAGGGGCCTCGTGAATCTGTTTTTTTATCATATCGGCAACCATACTGCGTGGCTGATATTCGAGATTCTGTCAGTAAAAGTTGTCACACAACGGTACCAGCAGCTCAGTCACGCTTTCACTGCTCTTGCGCAAATGTTCAACATTTCGCTATTTACATAAACCGACTTTAGGTTTAAAGTAGTGACAGTAGATTGAAATGCGGTTTTTTAAGCTGTCCTATCCAGGAGCAATTATTTCTTGTTCTTGAATGGCACTTAGCTGTAGCTACAGCCCGGCGGGGAGGGGGGAAGGGGGTACTTCTGGAAATTTCGCATATCTGTATGCCGTGGAAGATTAAGTGGTCTCCAACTCTTAACGCCAGCACTGAAACACCAGATGATTCTCGAAGTATCACAAGGATCACTAAGCTAAATAATTTTGAGTTTAGCTCCGCTGAGTCAATTACCTGTTGGCGCGCATATTGCATTGACCGTAGACAGGTGGGAAAACGTTTAAACCGGAAAAACCTGTTGCACATTGTAATTGAGCGTTGTCCAACGCGCAATCGGTCTGGTTGTAGTGCTACTCGTATTTGATAAAATCTCAGGTTTTCTTTCGACACAAACTGGGGTGACATACTACTAGATGGGTATGGCCGGGAGCCACGAGTCAAGTCAGTCAACTCCCAAAGCTTAACAGAAGAGTGATAGTGAACCACTGGTGGAAGGACTGCAGATTGTCCCTACGCTCTACCCTGATAGGCCTCTGTTACTCTAATGAACTGATGATGTTATAATGATACTATTTAGCTTTATGAACATGCTAGTGGTCAAGGGTTTCTTTTGCAGTATAAAAGAATCATAAATAAGTAGTTCTTTGTGAAAAACTATTTTAAGGAAAGTAAGCTGTTCGCAAGATCTATGTTCAGATGTTCTAGAGTGATCAGTTTGTTAAGGCACTGTTGCGCTGCGTCTGCGCGCAGTGTCGGAAACAAAGTACATTAGATCATCTGTTTCTGAGTTGATAAAGCTCCAGGGGGCGGGAAGATGAGAGACCCTGGGAACGAGGTTGAGACGATTCGGCCGTTAGATTTTCCTCTAAAGGGTCTTCCTCCTCTACTCCCTCTCCCTCTCTACAAAAATTTTAACGATCCTCTCCCCCCCCCTCCCCCCCGCAAGAGATGCTTGCTAAATATCGAAGAAGCCAAACACCGACAGTTCCTAAGAATACTTCCGGCAAGTGCAGTTGTTAGAAGCGCCGAGTATGGAGCTTTTCCGCGCACGAGTGGGAGAGGTATATCTAGTCCCAAGTCTTCGCAACCGCACCGTAGCATAGGCAGTTTCAGGTTCTTTAGGCCAATGCGGAATTTTGCTATAACATACGATTGCTGCTGGTCACTGACTGCCCTGAAAGCGCAACCCTCTTTTAAAGCAACAAGGGCTTCTTGGTGACCTATTGTGACTTTGCGTTAAGCGCCAACGCTTGCTCCAAGCAGGGTTTGTAGCACATTTTGGCTAAGTTGATAAGGGAATGTCTCTCCACGGACTGAGTACATTTCTCCAGAGACAAGTGCCTCTCTAAAGTAGACAGCATATGAAAGACACGAATGCAGCCGCCTTGAAGACATTAATACAACCCTACCGTGCATGGTTACTACCCATGGAAACATCAGCAGACGCTTCCCCGGTCATATCCGTTGACAATGGCACTGATGTTAAGGTCGCAGTGTTCGTACGTTTTAGAAAACGACCTGAAGTCTCCTTCAGAGAACGGTGCTTCCAGCAGAAATAAAGAAAGAGCGATGTCTGACTAAATGGCAAAAGAAACCCTTAAACATTAGCATGTTCATACAGCTAAATAGTATCATTATAACAGCATCAGTTCATTAGGGTAACACAGAGGCCTATCAGGGTAAAGCGTAGGGACAATCTGCAGTCCGAAAGTGAAGAATGATCATCGCAGTAAATTTTCCAATTTAAGCAATTGGAAAGAAGAAGCCTGAAAAAATCAGGGCTTCAACGGGATTCGAACCCGTGACCTCCGCGATACCGGTGCGATGCTCTACCAACTGAGCTATGAAGCCACACATTGGGAGCGAGGTCAATTTATTGAGTTCATATCTTCCCGTGAGGAGTGAAATGATGTGAAGTTTATATGAAATAATTCATATATGAACTGCGGTTGTAGATGAAAGTGAAGAATGATCATCGCAGTAAATTTTCCAAAGAAAAGAAGAAGCCTGAAAAAATCAGCTCTCTAGGCCGTCACGTAAATGCCGCGTCACGCAAAAGCTTAGAAATTCAAGCGTAGTGTATCACAAAACCAAAAACCCATTCGGAGCGAAAATTTGTATGAAAATTAGTTTCCAGCTGCTCTTATACATCGTTTAAGTAAAATCTCAGGAAGATCAATAGTTTTGTAGTTCGAGTTTAAGTGACATCATGTGAAAACCAGCTATTGAGGGAAATCAGGACATAACATGTCGATAATTTCGATAGTCGATAAAAATCGATCATCGTCGATCGTTGTCGATACCAATCAATCGACAAATATCGGAAATCGATAAAAGTCGATCACACAATTTATTGTGATTATCGACTTTGTTCGATTATGATTGATTTTGATCGATTTTGATCTATTTGATCGATTTCAATCGACAAGTATCGGAAAAACAAAAAACGATGTATGGCGGGAGGAAAGAGTACAGTTGCCGAGGACAGATTAATAAAGCAGCATTGGCTATGCCAAGACTTCATTTTACCGCTTTTGTACTGTAATTGAAAGCTCGTGTAAACCTCAATAACCGCAGGGAAACTACCCTTTTCTTCCAGCAAAAGTACTTTATTAAGTAAATCATTTCAGATCGAATCCCTGAAATACTTTCTGATGTATGTGTTTTATAGCAGCTGTTATCATTGTAAGCAGTGATTTATGCATATGTAATGTTAAACCTAATTAAACTCCTACGCTTATCAATCTAACAAAGCAAAACTTCAATTAATTAAAATTTAATTTCCCAGTATGCTGTTTGGCTCCTATTGTCACCCTAACGATTAAAAGCTGTTATAAATGAACGTGATGTAATGTACACAACTGTTTACAAATTCAACTACGTCTGGAATCCGTTTTCCTCTGAAAACATGTGAGGAATTTTCTCACCAAGAACTGACATAAAATTAACCTGGGCGATCAGCCACAGAGATACCAGTGCCCTCCAAACGTGAAGTAACTGAACCAAAATAGCCATGATGCATACTTGATTTAACGCAGCGTTAAAATTTCTATGATAAAATAAACAATTTGTTGTAGAAAGATGACTTCCAGGTATGCTCCGAATGCATCTAAGAGAAAAAGTATATGGAAGAAGAGATATAGAAGGCGTTCCTTTCGGTCTTCGAAATAATAAAGATACAATGCGTTTTTCCTGAAAGGAGACCAGTCTTCAAACGGAGTTCCAGTATTCCAGAACTTAAAAGAGAAAAAGGCGTGACCTCTCATGTTGTGGTCATGTGATACATCATGTAAAGTTGCTTGAGCACAACGAACTTTTTCTATCAGATCAGCTTTTTTTTCGTTCGACCTATAGGTTATGTTCACGTCATCAAGGACTTCTTTCAATAAACGAACAGTCATATCTTCCGGCGGCCCCATTTTTTTCCTTTCAGCTTCTTGCTTTTTAAGTGTCTCTTCCTTTTGAAGTCGTTCCTCCTCTGCTTTTTCTAGCTGTGGCAACAACGCCTCAAGAGCTTCTGCATTTACTTCTAAAGGGCAATCCCTTCTTTCCAAAGGACCATTAAATGTCACTAAGTGTGTATTGCACTCGCTCCACATTATTTCAGTAGTTTCCGTCAATAGCCACTTTCCGTTGCCCTTTTTGGTGTGCGAGAGAACTTTGAAACACGCCGAAACTTTGTCTCTTACATTGTTTTCTTTCTTCCATTCGAATACTGGCACTGCAGACTTCGCAGATGTCTTACGCAGCAAGCGTAAGACCTGGCCGCACTTTATACCGATCCCTGGTACCCAGAAAGCTAAAATGTCACTTAAATAAAGTCCATTTGTAGTCTTTTTTGGACTTACAATTGCTTCAACTTTCTCATAAAAATCACTTCTTGCCACGGCCATCCACCTGGTCATTCTTGAAGTGGAGGGGTTGTACACTTTACCTTGTTGCAATGATAGGAAATTTGCGATGTGGTAGAATTTCCCCTCATACTCCACGTAGTTCGGGGGAAGAGGCTGCTCTGTTGATGATGTTTCGGCGTTGTATGTGGATCTTCTAGCTGTTTTTATAGTCGCTGACCCCTCTATTAATTCTTCATATTCGATCTGCATACATATGTCGGATACTGATGCGGTTACGCGATCGGTAAACATGTCTAGGCCACTGATGTTATCGTGCGATTTGTACACAAAGGCATATCTTTGCCTTTCCATATCAGATGAGAATTTTAGTCCAAGACAAGACTCGTGGAACCACCTCCCACGTTCAGGAAAGTCACAACCAATCCAGTATGTTGTTGATGGTGGTTTAAAAGTATGTTTAATGGCAGCCATCGATTGTAGATTATCTGGGATTACAGATTATTAAATCAGCTTATGTTTAAGTGCTGATGAGGCCTTCCAAGGGGTTTGAGCGACAAGCGACATTGCGTCAAAATGTGGCGACAATTTGTTACCAAAGTACCGACAGCCGACAGAAGTTGACATGAAATGGGCGACAATTTGCGAAAACGACAATCCATTTTTCATTTCGACAAAGCGACCACTGCACTTTTTTCTTCGACGGCGACATGACTGTCATGACTTGACAAGGCCAGCGTGACTCTTTTGGAGCTCTATTGTTTGCGTTTATGGTAGATCAGTTGTACAAATATTAACAAAAACAAACCATCATTCAACACTCTTTACAAAGAGTTAAGAATTACGAGTTGTATGTTAACTAGTCAGTCTCTTATTGCATCCCGTAAAACAAAGAACTCAAAGAGAAAGGAACAAAGGTCGTCAACGTCACCCGTTGCGCTTGTTACGATCCCGAGTCACGCGCCAGAGATTGTCGTCATTATCGAGTTCGCCAGGTCTTTTTATTGACCTTTATTAGGGTATTCAGGTTATTTTAGGTGATCTAAGGTCGGGTGAGAGTCGGCCAATTGTTTGCCATGGGCAAACATAAGAAAGCCAAGAAAAAGACCAACAAGAAGAGTAGAAAGAAGGAAAGGGTGGAAAAGAGTTACAGAAAGAAAGACAGGAAAGGTGAGTTGGCGCTTTTCATAGTTAATCGGTTTTCACGGCCTTAAATATTTAGCTTTGTTGACCATTGTTTGGCAATCCTTTTTTATAATATGGATGATCGTATCGGATAGATAAAGCATTAAGTCATTAAGTTTATAAGGCGATCAGCGAACATGAGCGAGCTAGAATCTTGCACTGCACTCTGTGTACACGTGGACAGATGATACTGATTTTGGAGCGTCTTTTTGCTTCTCGATATTCTTTATTTATTTCTCAGCACACTGATCTCTCAGCCTTAACTTGGTGCAGTATTTGGCAGTTTATTTTTCCAATCATAGACCATTATACTATTGACGATTCATCATAAAATTATGAAGCATCTACGGCGAACAGCGAGTTCGGATCAGCTCGCAGCCTGCGGTCTGTGTGAGTGTACACCGACTGTGCACTGGAGATAAATATATTTTAAGCGGGATGATTATAAAATAAAACACACACGCATGCGCCCCAGTGCTAGATAAGGTCAGGTGTAGATTTCTGGTAATTGTGAACTTCTGGACAGCACTAACACTAAGAAAACCTGAAACTGGCTTTTGCACCTTCTTGGGGGTCTTGGCAGGCTTAGGTCGCTTAGGCTCAGAGTAAGAGTCAGAATATTCAGATGGGGAGTGAGCGCGTTTTCTCTTATCCATAATCCGCCTTTCGGCATTTTTACTCTCCGAACTAAACACTAAAAGGGGCTTTTCTGGTGGACAACAAAACACGAATACATGAGAAAAAGAGAGTAGACAGCTAGGACAAATTGTTTGCCCTTTCACATGATTTTATAGGTTACCGGCTGTTTGACGGTTTTATTGTAGTCTGATATGCCGAAATTATGATAAGAAGAGCGTACGTCACTTTTCAGGCAAAAGCGAATATTGGTCTTAAATTCTAAGATGCTGAAATATGAAATAAGGACGAAATTTTCACAATTTAATATTGTTAGTGTTAGTAACATTTAATGATTGCTCCGAAATTTGCGCCTTAACAGAATTGAGTATAGGCGTTTAGAACTAAGTAGCAAAAAAAAACAAACAAACAAACAAACCATAACAGAAAGCAAGAGACACAAGAGATTTTGATTTCATGGCTAGAAGTCATAACATTAACCATTTTGACGCCTAACGTTTAAAAAAGGTCGATTATTTTTTTCATCTTCATTTGATTTTGCTATCCCGGTCACCAGGACCTTGTCATCTTGCTGTGAGCATTACGGACCATTACGGTGGAACATGTCATTCCCGTCTTTACCACAAGGTGTTTGCACGCTTGTACACTGCTCATGACCATCTAAATGAACATGAATGAGTCTGAACGTCCAGGATAGACTGGATAAGTATGGGGGCTTGCAATTATTTCAATTTTGTCTCCATAATTTATTATCAATGACAGCAATGGTAATCATTAATATAGCATTCTGTGTAAATGTATTCGTCAAAAGGTGAAAAATAAACTTTATTCATAAATGTGTCGGTCGCGGGGTACAGTTGAAGTCGTCATAGCATTTAGCCCCAAGCCCCATTAACATAGATGTAGACTTATGGAATATTGAACTTTTGTTGATGGTTATTATCAAAAATAGAGTTTTACGAAAATGTTAAACATTTTATTTAAAATTGGAGGTTATAGCGCCGAAATAACCCTGAATCGTCACATGTATACTCGCCAAAATTAGTACGTTAAGATTACGAGCGGCCTTATTTTAGAGAAACGTCAGAGACAAATTTTTGTAGCGACAACGACATATGAATTTGTACAGGGAAACGACAGCGACAATTTCCTCCGCTGGTTAGGCGACAAAGGTACACAGAAGGATGCGACAAGGCGACAAGACTACCCCCCTTGGAAGGCCTCGCTGATGTGTGCTGCCGATTTTGATTAACCCGGATTTAACCACATTTAATAAACGGTACTGCTGAGTACCTGTGACTGACGTCGTTTTGTGTCTGAACAAGGCTTGATCTGGCGAGATTAACTGTTCATGGTTTATACACGGGTTCATATTTTCTGATACTGAGCAATCGTAATTCGCTGTATTTTTACTGTCATACGTAGGTTGCGGACTGGTACAACAATCACAGGCGCAAGGAGAAGCAAGGGGCATACAAACCCGGCGAATTTAGCCAGCCTAGCGGACAGGGAGGAGAGTCGTAGCAGCTTGTATTTGTCAAATGTTGAACTGAGTAAAAACACTGATGAAAATAAAATGTCAATTTACTTTACTTTACTTTTTAATTACCTTGCTGGCCTCGATTTTTTCCCGCCTCTAGTCTAAACTTTGGCCCGTTCTGTCCCCACGAAGAAACACGACTTCGAGTTCCCAGGATCTCTCATCTCTCCCGCCTAGAGAGACCCTGGGAACTAGGTTGGTTCGAGTTATGTTGCAGATCGGGATTTAGTTCAGCTGAAACTGTTAGTCGATCATTTCTCGAAGTAATTTAAACATTCTATTCTGTATTGAATAACAGACCACTTGGTTGTTCAGGGTTTTATTTAAGTTTATTGCCATACAGATTTACTTTACAGCTGTTTACACTTCCATAAAAAAGTCATTGGAGCTATTATTCCTTTGGTTACTTGAATTTCGTAGCTGAGTGAAACATTTGTCTGCATTTTTGTCGATAAAATCGATAATCAGTTGAAAATCTTGTGATTATCGACTTTTATCGACAAATTTAATTTGTCGATTGACAATTATCGACAACTATCGAGTACTATCGACTTATCGACTACGTTTTCGATGATCGACTTTGATCGACATGTTACGTCCTGGGGGAATCGACGGCTTTTAGGTATGTTTTCTGTAACATTTTCGGATTAAATTAGTCGTATTAATATTTTGTTTATTTGTTTCGGGTCAGACCCTTTCACTTCTTGTTTCCAATTTATATAAGCGAAATTTATTTGGAACTTGCCACTACACTTTTAAACTTACACTTTTGATGACCTCGGTTTGATTTTGTTGTTGTACCGGTAATACATTGCCGGATTAACCTCTCGACTTCATGAACTTGAACGGAGATCGGCTGTTTACCAAATTAGAATAAAGGCGCGATTTTAATTGGCTTCAAGATATTTCAAGTCGATTAATTTGCAGTCTTTTAACGTCCTTAATGCTAAACAGCATTCCAAGTTGACCCATTATTGTGTCTTAACGAACTTAAAGCGTTTTGCTGAATCGAAAACATCAAGGTTCCAGGAAATCTCTTGCGTTTGTTATGACAACCATTCACAGTGTTGTCTACGGTAAGGCCGAAATACACGCGATGACAAACTAGACATGACGGCGGACAGGAAATTAAACAAAGTTAACGCGCAATGTTCCGAAAACGTCTCGAAAACAGTTTTTATGTAGTGGACATTATGTTTCTACTGATAGCAGTGAATTGACGGGATTTTAATTAATGACAGCCTTTTACTTTCGCCATTGAAATTGATTTGTCTCTTGTTCGTGTGTAATTATTGTGTTATTTGCGCCCAACACATTGATATAGATTTTCGTTTTTCTCAAAGGGAATTAATGCGAGTTCGAGCATGAAACTTGGCATGGTATATGTTTAATAATGATATTTTAAGGCTGTAAAGTAAAATAATCGGAAAGTGAGGTACCAGATGCCTTTTGATGCTGTTAAACATGAGCTATATTTTGCCGTTATTTTTCACACGCTTCATAGGTGTTTTTAAAATGATTCGGAAAACCACTATATCAACATCTCTGAGATTAGTTTTAAAACGAGGAATAAATTAGAGTGCTTGTTCCACATTTGTGTGAAGTTTGAAGTCAACTGAAGTTATTTTAAGGCTTTAGCAGCGCTTCGTCCTCGCACCTTATTTCGGTCATTTTAATACACGAAAAATCGCACTTTGACCGCGCTTTCAAATTTTCGCGAATTTCTAAAAAATAAAAATTCGCTGGAACCTTTAAATATGATTTTTAGAATTAGGTCACCTAAGGGTATCTTTGGGCAAAATATGAGCGATTTGCCAAATGGGTCGTGGACCGGCGTTTCTCGACCCTAACAGTCAGCCATTCTTAAAAAGTAGGCGTTTTTGATGCCTATTCCCCTTCCTCTTTTTTCCTGTTTTACCCAGTACAAGCAATGTATCAATTAATACTTATCTCTGCAACGTCCTTAATTACAGTTGTTACGGATGCAGAGTCTTGCCCTAACCAAAATTTAACAGACTGGGCCGGTTCATTTCAGCCTTCAAGCTACCCATCGAAGTACGCACCAAATTTGGACTGCTATTGGCTGATTCAGGTGTCAGATGGAAATCTTATTGAAGTCAACTTTCAAGATTTTCCGGTAAACGATGCAATTTATGTTTCTTGGTTTCTAAACCGCTTTCTTGATGATTTCTTCTATCGTTCGCAACAATTTTCAATCTCTTTTCTTTTATGTTGCAGATGGACGGTGATACGGTATGCATCCATTTTCTGTAGTTCCTTCTATTTTCGTTTAGTTTTTTTTTTTCATAACCTCCACATAGAGACAAAGAAAACTCTGTCAAGGAGCAATGCGGCCATGTATTTCAAGTAGTGTCACATTTTTTGCCCACTTTTTCTCTTAGTTTCGAAATTACACTGTCGTGAGCAGGGGAAGTATTTTTCTGCTTCTGCTTCATTAACAGGTGGATAATTGCCCTAATGACTATGTGGAGGTTCTGGAAGGTTCTTATGGAAGCACCGATTCTATAAAGCGTGTTTGTGGCGCGAATCTACCATTTGAAGACGAGTATCGCGTGGTTCGATCAAAAGGTAGCTCTCTTCTCGTGCACATGCACACAGACGATGCCAACCAAAACCGAGGATTTGCAGCAAACCATCAAGGTGAGTAAAACTTGATGTTCAACACTTTTGTTTTATTTCCCTGGGTACTTACTTACCCTGGCATCGACGGCTGAGTTGGTTTACTTTGCTTCGCAAGCTTTACTTTATGTTAATTAGCGTTATTTTGTTCTGTTTTGCTTTAAACCTTCCTTCTATGGTATAAAGCCTTCACTGCTAGACCAACCCACCCCGTCGAATACGTGATTTTGCCCGCGAGAGATTATGATTTAAAATAACTTGAAATTGTTCTGACTGGAGCTGATGATTCTTAAATAGACAAAGAAGACATGTGGCCAATTAAAAGAAATTGCAACAGGATTTCACGAAAAAAAAACTATTTACTTTGAATATTATCAAAATTATCAGCCTAGCTGTGCCATGTGAAGTTTTAACAAGGAACTGATTTTCCGACAAAAGATCTTTCTTACTGCTGAGTCAACATGACCGTAATGCTGTTGGTGAGCAATAAATGTTCATGTTTGGAGACAGTTAATCGTAAATTATCGAGGAACTGCGATAATTTTGTTTTCTCGATCCCTGGTACCATGCTTAAATCGACAAGAGATGGATAATATATATGCGTTTGTTTATCCAGGTATTTGTAAAGTGACATTTTCGACAGTGTCAGGAACCATCATGTCTCCAAATCATCCTGACAAATATCCAAACAGTGTGATGTGCGAGTGGATCATTGATCTGGGTCCAGAATATGATATTACTCTGACTTTCCATAAGTTTAATTTGGAAAAGAAAGATGACTGTTCATGGGATTGGCTGACGGTAGAGGCCGGAAACACACCAGATTCGCCTGAAGTAACCAAAGTGTGTGGTGATGAACTGCCTCCTAATTTGACAACTAGAGGGCCAGTGAGGATCTACTTCCAGACAGACAATGACAACGAGTTTGAAGGGTTCCACATGACCTGGGTGGCACATGGTAAGGACTGATCCATGGGGGCATGGCCTATCAGTTTACAGAACGCGGTTCCGGCGCGCTATACTGCTGAGCTTAAAACAGCTTTTGGAATCAGAAATACTCCTAGCAGAGGTTCACAGCAGAGAAAGGCCGGCAAATTGGGTACAGCTTGGCCTTGCTTTTCTATCCCAAACTTATTCGACTTAGAATTTCCATTTTGCTAATTGGTATAAACGAATGATTTTCCTTTCTTTTTCCCACAATTTTACTGAAAGAAATACAAAACATTTTCTCCACGCTGCTATTAAGTTATAAAGGAGAACTCGGACAGGCTGTGAGAATACTCACCTTTGTCTCGTGTTTTCGTAGCATTTCTCGTTATCCTGCAAAACGTCCACTGCTGTATCAATTAGGGAACTTACGGAAACACGCTAGCACTTCTGCGCCCTCCACTGTGCGGCACAAAGAAGTTCCTCTTTCTGGTGTAAGATTAATCGTACGATGTTCTTGTGTTCCTTTCTAGTGTCACTGGTCCAGAATGACAGAGAATCTGTCCAACTTGTCGCTGGCAATACAACTGTACCTACCAAGCAAGCTCCAAACCCTGTGACCGCTACTACAGTAGACATAAGGTCTGCAAATTCCAGAGAATTTGTCCAATCTGTCGCTGCTGTTAGTATAACTGTATCAAGAATGTCAGCCCCAGACTCTGTGACCAGTGCCATAGTAGGCAAATGGTCGGCAAATGCCACAGTTATCGAAATTGTTCAATCTGTAGCTGCTTCTAAAACCGAGCCTTGGCTCTCTTACGTTGTTCTGATAACAACGATTTCATGCTTTAATTTGTTGAGTTTCAAATGATGTCGCGTGAACTTGACAGGCCAACACACACATGCACTTTAATTTGTACCACAATTGGCAAATCACTTGAAAACTTGACGACATTTAAAAGCACTTTTCATTCACCTGAACACTGATTTAATGAACGCCTTCGGTAACAAAACGCAGGCTCGCTTAGTAATCATTATACATGTGACGATTCTCTCGTAGTCCAGAACTACTTGTTGGAGAAAATCAGTTACAAATTAGAGGGGGTTGTTGGTTGTGTGAAATGGCTCGTTGTCCCTCTGTTGCACTGTCAGAAATGAATACAGGAGTTCTCCAGGAAACGTCATTAAAGTTTGCATGTCATCACATGATGTCAATTTTTGCTTGCGCTTCTTGTTTTCTGTTTATTTTATTATCATTATTATTAACACAACATGAACTACAATAGGACAATTAAAGGAGATACAAAAGATAAAACAGAAGGTAATAATGTGTGTTACAAAAAGACGAACAAAGAAGAATTACAAGCTATTTATGTTCTTGCTGAGTTTTCTCTAATCAGTAATGGGACCTCGTGCCGTACAATCACAGTAGCTTCAAATCGGCCTCGCTCTGCGCGCTCGTCCGATTTTGTTATTACTCGCCCGATTACTCTCTAAATTGTACTGCACTCGGTCCAATTACTATTAAAAACTACCTTTGAATCAAAAATACTCTTGGTTTCCATAATCTCTTCAATTTTTTTTGTACTATAAATGTTATCTACTTATTAATCATGGCCTGAAATTTGAAAAGTGAAATAAAATCAAGATGGCTTCTACGTCCTACAGTCTCCAAACTACCTACGCCTGGACGAATTGCCTGACACAATGCTGTTCGTGTAGATACCTAAAGAAAGAAACGCTAAATTAGTGAGACCAACGTCTCTGCACTCTACGAAACGAAACACACGTTCCCTCACAATAAAGTATATGTAAGTCGGTGTGAAAGTTATTTGCTTGGAAAGTTCTGGCTATATGGTTACAATAGACAGAAACAACTGATTTGCCACGGACTGGTCTTCAAAGCCACAGGGTCGACAAAACCCTAGCCTGTGAACAGGCTCTCTAGTCGAGGATGGGGCGAAAAGAAAACAGCAAGAAGGAGACAAGAAGAGAGAGGAGGGGAAAGGGAAAAGAGGGAAGACGCCCCAACCCCCACCCTATTCCCCCCTCGGCCATTACCCTTCCAGTCGTGATCAGAGCCTGCAAACAGACGAGAGCGGCGAGCGCGAAAAAAATGAATTCAGCGAACGAATTATAAAACAACATAAAGCTGGCTTCATAAACACAAGCAATGAAAGGTCGAGAGACCGAAAAGAGAACGGCAAATGTACAAATGTCGCGAACTGACAGTAGTAGTCGTGTAAGCTCGTTAACCGCATTTTATACTTCCCTGCCCCGCCCTTGGCCTGCGTTATGGAATACCATCAAAATTCATAAGAATGGTCAAATTGTTTTACAGCAACACCAAGTGTGCAGTGATCGATGGAGCAGGCAAATCGGATTTGTTTACAGTGAAAGCAGGAGTGAAACAAGGTTGTGTAATGTCAGGGTTTCTCTTCCTGCTGGTAATAGATTGGATTATGTGTAGGACTACAGAGCAAGGTAATACAGGGATTCGATGGAAGATGATGAGACAGCTTGAAGACCTAGACTATGCCGATGACATTGCGTTCATTTCCAGCACATGGACGCAAGCACAAACGAAGTTAGAAAGACTGGGGAGCAACAGTGAAGGTACGGGTTTGAAGATAAACGTCGACAAAACGAAGGTGCTCAGACTCAATGCTAGGAGACAAGATCCCACAAAGATATACGGCACTCATGTAGAGGATACAGACAGCGTTGTCTATCTAGGGGCCACTGTCAGGTTAACAACTTGGGTGGTGCCGAACAGGACATTCGGAGTAGGTTAGGTAAAGCTAGAAGCGTTTTTCATCGACTTTCAAACGTGTGGAGAACAGGTGAATTCCGCCGAGAAACTAAGATGAGGATCTTCAAGTCAAACATCATTGCTGTCCTGTTGTATGGATGCGAGACTTGGAGAATGACAAAAGCGGATGAAAAAAGGCTTGACACCTTTCTTCACAAATGCCTAAAGAGAATCTTGAAATTGATGATGAAGTTCGGAGTTGATGAAATTCGGAGAGCGGAAATCGAAAAGATCAGTACACAAGTACGACGCAGGCGATGGAAGTGGATAGGTCATGTTCTGCGTATGGCACCAAACCGAAACCCACACGTGGCATTATCCTGGGCACCAAGTGGAAAAAGAAGTAAAGGACGGCCAAGGGAAACATGGCGGAGAACTGTGGAGAAGGAACGCGCTGAGCTGGGACTTACATCGTGGGCCGCAACGGCAGCTGTGGCCAAGAATAGGGACAGATGGCGAGCATTGATCTCTGGCCCTATCCCCCACTCGGGGGCAAGGAACTAAGCCCCGCCCTGATCGCTTCGCTCTCCGAATTCTTCAGTTTCGAGCTCGTCGGTTCACTTTGCTCGCCGAGTTTTTTCCCGTCCTCGCCGGGAGCCTGTTCGCAGGTGAACAGGCTAACAAAACACTAGTTATCGTTACTCACCTGTCGCACACGGTTTTCCTTTCGTATCCCGAATGACACTGACTACTCTTTGGTTGACAGTTCTTTTGACAGAAACATCGATCCAAGCAGGAAACCCAGATAAGTCAATAGATGTGAGAAAATTTATACTTACAAGATTTGGGATTAATTATTAACGTGGTTACGACCAGCTAAGACAACAAATCTCTGGTGGGAATAAATTGGAGAAACCAAACTTTTTTTTCCTTCTAGCTTGTTTTTTTTTTTTTTTTGAGGAAACGCACTCACTAAGAAAAGAAAATTTAGGAAAGGAAGGCCTTACAGCTCAGCAGCACTGCTACTCTTAATATAAATTTGAATATTTTTACACAGGGGTCCCGAATTCTGTATCAGCCGTAATATAATCATGAAGAAATGTACTGTTATTTACCTGTGTCTTTTTGAGCCGTTTAGAAGGGTTTCGAATAGAGGCAAAGGCGGTTTACATTTCGAATACTATTATCTCATCTGCCGCCCTGCAAATGCGACGCTTTGTAAATGCGCGCTCCGATACGTCTCAAGTTTTTATTATCACGTCGTTAACTATTAACTGGGGAGAGAAATGAGACTTTCTCACGCGGCAGTTATGAAACCTGAGAATCTCTCCCCCAATGAGAGTTAATGGTTAATGACGATTACAATGAAAACTCGAGACGTAATCGAAGCGTCATATTGTCGAACCTCTCCATAACGGCCACCTTAGGGATAGAGGAAAGTGGCGGTTATAGAAAGGGGAGGTAGGGGTGTAATATGACGCCTGTTCTTTTTCGGAGGCAGCAAATTTTTTTTTAAATGCATATTGTAGCAATGCAATCCAGATATAAGGCGCAATAAATTTAAATTGTAAGATAAGCTAAAATCGATAAATTCGATATATATCGATAAAATCGATAGCGCTAAGTGAAAAATCGATGATTATCGATTACTCACAACGAATTCTGTTATCGAGTTTTATCGATTTCCGATATCATTGACTAAGTTTTATCGATTTTTACCGAATTTTATCGATTATCGATTTTATCGATTGACTACCCCGGGTATATACGTAATTATCAGGTTTTGCCCTGGCCCTGGCCCCGACCCTGGCTTTGACCCCGACTCCGACTACAGGTCCGCGTTTTACCGTATGTTTTGTATCTCATATCATCCGTTTGAGCTCCCTTGGGACTCTCACTTCTACTCCTGCCACGACGTTCGATGCTGGATCAAGATCTTGTAGTCAAAGAAGAATCTACTTTGGCTAGCAGTAGCTAATACTTCCTTGTCGATTGCCTTTGAACATATTAACAATCTGAAAGGTAAGATAAGTATATTTGTAATTAGTGAGTTTATTAGTCGCACGCTTTTGTTGTTGATAAAGTAATAATGTCACCTGAGTCACCTGGACGCTAACAGCACAATAGGTTGAATCAACCTTGACAGCAAACGAAACGCATGTAAGTTCTGTTAGCGAAACAACAACTGGAGTCGAGCATTCAGCCGTGATATGAAATTATCGTGCACGTTTGGTAGTCGGAGAAAGTGATTGCGAACAGTGAGGATGATTAACATGGTCTTAAACGCGGCAATGTCGGCAGAACCCGGCTGTGAACCGAGTGTGGTGGACGAAAACACGACCGTAAAAGACATAACGAATGGGATACATATACTGTACTGTTGTAATAATGTAACGTAATGTTAACTGGACCTCTTGAAAAGCAAACTAAATAAATTAAAATACAATTTGGATATCCGTCATGCAAATGTCATTCTTGCCCAACAATTGAAGGGTTTCGTGCAAAAAGGGCGTATGCGACATTTTGGGCCGATTTTTATTTTTTGCAGGATCGAGCTAATTTTTGGGAGACTGACTTGTTTTGACATGAAAAACATCGTTCTGTAACTGTTTTTGTTGATTTGCGCCTCGTTTTCGAGAAATAACGTTTCCGAGCGGCATCCTTTGGAGATCTTTTGTTTAACGAAAAACAAAAGAAACCTTTTGTTTCGCTAAACAATGAAGTCACCGAAACGTCGCCAGTTTGCCGCTAGTTGTTCGAACCGATACAAGCTTTATTGTCCATATAATTGCACGAAGCAGTCGCCGTTTTTGGCAGAAATAGGATTTCGATTTTGGCCATTATGGTCTCAAATAGGGTATGGTTTTTGTCCCTTTGCCTTTAAAACCGTGCCTTTAAAACTAGGGAACTAATTATAAGGCATGTCTGAAACAGGGTATCGATTAAAGGGTAAGGTCTTCGGTAGGTATCAAATATTTGGTCAGGTCATAAATAGGGTGGAGAAAATCACACTCCCAATGAACACTCGCACGTGGGCAGCACACCCCCATCCAGTTTTTCTGGGACAACCCCCTGTCCCCTTACGGCTAAATACTCATCCGCGGAAATTCCCGACTTAACTGCTTGAACTGCTCGATAATTATGGTAATCGAAGTCAATCGAACTCTAACGAAATCAATCAAGCAATTACACAATCAAACAAATGAGTTCGGCAATCGAACAAAATCGAACCAAAAACTTTGTGTGAGAGTTCGATTGCGCTCGAGTTCCGAACCCAATCGAACTTCATCGAACGTTCTCAACGTCCTAAACCATCACTCGAAATAAATACCTCTTACTAGACTTACTAACCGAGGTCGAGGGTCGTACTGTAAGTAACGGACCGAGTTTTTCACCCATCGATTTCCCCATAAATCGATGGAGAAAAACGAGGATCCGTAACTTACAGTACGGACCGAGAAAGCGAGGTTAGTAAGATATTTATTATTTCTCTACTATGTGTCTGACGGGTTCGGGAACGATTTTTATTCACGCGGAAAGGCTTCAAATTTATGACGCACCTCAAGAGCAAAACGAGTCAATTTGAAACCGTTGTTAAGTGACTTTTGAGTCGTTAGCAGGTTTTAATACACAATTTCAGAAGTAAAAGAAAGTTTTGAACTTTTACTTGTTATAAAAGTTAAGAACACTTGGCGATAAATCACGAAACATTTTGGAACCCAAAAACAGCTATAAATTTTAGCGGGCCGTACAGTAAAATACGGCCCGATAAATTGACCAATCACAATGCGCATACTAACTGAGAGATATAATAAAACAAATTATTACAGCCTAGGGATTTAGTGACACCAAACATCCCGTCTTTGTTAAAGCTCATATTGAAGTAATAATATGGTCCACACAGAAAGGGTTCGACCAACACCCGTCATGGGTCCTGTTGTGATCGGTTCACGGTAACAATCGTAAATAATATATAGATTTAGCCAAGCCTAAAAGCGTAGCTCCTGATTCCAAAAATTAACCATAAAGGTAAAAAGGATTTGTTTTCTTGGATCAGAAACTCAAAATATGATCAATTATGACCATGTAATTTGTTCAGCATGTGGTTTTGCTATTCTTTCCGGTTAAATTTTAACAAACTGTACCCAATATAAGGGTAACTTAAAGATTGTAAAATAACGTACGCGGTACATCGGGGACATTCCAAGGGACAATTGTACAAGGAATATATCAGACGGAAAGTCCACAACGTGCCAGAGGCTAACTTGCACCAAAATTTTGTCATTGCATGCACGTACTCCCTCTTACTTTCCCAGAGTAATAACCTGACTTGAGCCTGCGATCGAAAAACCAGTACCTGGTCAGCTGTCAACTTAACAAAAACATGACCTCAATGAATTCTAAACCTGAGCACGCAATATGGTCACATGATACTGGTCAGTGGATACCTTGTTTTGACCGCTGTCAATAAACCATAACACGGATGAGCAATATCAAAGATGCACCTATGTTAATGGTGCTATCTTAATTTTCACGGTATTGGGCTTCAGGCATACGGACAGTCACGTGACAACCAAAATTTTTAGATCGATGGCTTACAAAATTTTCGAAGGCATGGGGCTCCACTCGCACACAGGAGCTCCGCTATAATGAGATTCATTCTCTACTACTCAGGAACTGTTACTGGATTACCTTTGATTATTCGGTTTTTTTTTAATCAAATAATGCCAAATATTAAAAGGAAAGAAGCAATATCAGGAAGCTATAAGTATTTTACATTCACTATAGAACTTGGGTAACCTACTGAAAGGTTATGAGGCATTGGTACATTGGTCAGCCAAGCCAAGATATGTTTGAATTAACACACCAATAACATTACAGCAGAATGGATAAACAATAATTATATCCTATTAACAAACTAACATAATTAAAAAAAAATTATACTGTAATAAAATTGTAACAGTTTGATCCCACTAATTTGAACTCTGCCATTTTGAATTCCCCATTATTTTGAACGCAAAATTCATATCCCAAATAGATGTGCACTCAAGTCAAATACTATCAACTTTTTCAAACTTTGTTTTGTTTCTCCTGAGAGTTCTAAATGGCAGGGTTCATCTGTATATAAAAACAAAATTGTGTGTGAAACTTTATTGCATGGGTTAATTTTCTTCTAATAAAAAAATTTAGGGCAAAGAAATCTTTTCTCTTTCCTTTTTTTGTATTCAAAATAGCATTTTTATACACAAGAATTTAGGATGAGAGGCCCAGTTCTCTGTAATAAAAATCATTTCCATGCTCATTTAAGTTCTCACCCTGTCCAGTTCTCTGTAATAAAAATATCATTTACATACTAATAAAAAATTTAGGGTGAAGAACTTCTCACCCAGCGCAGTTCTCTGTAATAGAAATATTGTTTATGTGCTTCAGTTCTTCTCTCACAGAAAAGAGCTTCTAATTATATCATAGATAATAAGTTCTTTAGCCTGTTAATGTTTTATATGGCCTGCGTTTGTAGCCAATATAACGTGTGCCCTGGTTGATTAATTCTAGGGCATTATTCTCCCATAAAATAGGACGAGAAAAACATTTCAAGTTTACGTTGTTTGTCGTCGATAAACAAGGAGAATGTAGAATCCTTTTAATATGCATTAGTTCACCTGTTTTGTGCAGTTGGTAATGATGAATGCATGGTCAGATAAGGCCATACAATCGACTACTTATTAACCTCGAACTTTCGGTCTTTACGGGAAATCTCAAACCTGAGCCGGCCTTGCAATACTGACCTTGCTGTCGCTTGATCAATACTGCAGGGTCTTGGTTTAAGATTTTCCTTTAAAGACTTCATTCTCGGTTAAATAGTAGTTAATGAAACTATTAGAAGAGCAAAGAAGAGGGGGGAGAGAGAGAAAGCAGAGAGAGGAGAGCACTGTCACAAACTAAATTTTTTATAAGTATGTAAATGATCTAGATAGCAGCAGACATGTAAAGATTTTAAGGAAAACGACCACTTTTTTAAGTTTAAAAGACATATTTCGACAGAACTTCTGTCATCTTCAGTTGAATGAATGATTACAAAGCAAGTTGAATAATAAGTAGGCAAAAATGCTAATTAAGACAAATAGTAACAACAGAACGTGAAAAGGTGTAAATTAAAAGGATAATTTTAGATTTACATGGTGTAATTGCTGATTGAGGCAAGGTAGTTCTTTTTGAATATGGATAGCCTCCTTTATCTTGAGTTGAAAGCTGGTAGTGGCATGATCTAAAATATGAAAGCAGTCTATTGAACACAATGAGCGACAACGTTCAGAATTCTGAAGATGTTTGAAGATGTGAGAGGCCCTATCAACGGTTAAGTGCTCACGTACGCGTGTGGAAAAATATCGGGAGGTTTCGCCGACATAACAGGCATTACAGCCCGCACATGTAAACTTATAAACTACACATGAACGAAGCCCGCCGGGGATAGGGTCTTTCACACCAAAAAGGTTACCTAAGATAGGTAACCTTATTCAACTTGCTTTGTAATCATTCATTCAACTGAAAATGACAGAAGTTCTGTCGAAACATGTCTTTTAAACTTAAAAAAGTGGTCGTTTTCCTTAAAATATGTAAATGATATTTTAATTACAGAGAAATAGCCAGGGTGAGGATTTCTTCACCCTAAAGTTTTTATAAGCATACATTAAATGATATTTTAATTTACATTGTTCATTACTGAATATAGCCCTTTGCACATACCTCACTGTACATGCACCAAAGCCAGACATGTAAATCCCAAAAACCTCTCAAAAGGAAAATAGGGGTCATGTGTCCTCGACCAAATCAAATAGAAATTCTAAATCAAAGTAGAGCTTCATGTGCAGACAGGGTTTACATGCATAATCTGGACATTTCAACTATGCATTTCACCAAACCGAATCAACTGGACAAGAGGAAATCTAAATAAACACAATATGTACATATCACTACATCTGAGTATCAAACAGCATATCCCGTTTTAATAAAGCCTGGATGACCGAAATTATCAATGAAAGGATACAAATTCAAAATAAAGCCAAGAAATGCATTTCACCAAACCAAATAAATTAACAAAACAAGGAAATTCCATACTATGTAAACACAATTTGCAGATCACCACAACCAAGCAAATCTTGTTAGCTTCGGCTCAAAATGGTTTATTAACCTTTCTTGGTTTCCAACAACAGAGGGGAAATTTTAGCAGTCTATGAAGTGAGCGCCCCTGAAAAAAAGACTCAAAACTCACCTTCCAGTGTTTACAAATAAGTTTACAGTTGGATTATTTTTAGACGTGAGGTTGCAGTCTGTGAGGTTAGAGAAAACTATTTGTTTACAATATGCAACTTAATTGCAACTTCCACAAAGCGACTCAAGTGTTATTATTTAGTGATGAGCGAAATTAAAATGATATAATTTAAAAAAATGTCTCGCAGCAAGGTTTCAAGTCAGCAAGACTTTGAAAAAATACCTATTGAAGATAACTTAAGGCAGCTTGATTATTCCGTGGGATGCCTGTGGCAGGCCACGGTAAGGTTTGCCCGGGGTTCCTTTTTCATTGTCGACGCAAAACGACAAATTTGATTGACAATGAAATGTATATCACTATTTTTATTGGGTTAAGGAAGCACATGCAAGATGACATCAGCAGGTATATTCTGCAGGTTGCAGGTTGCAGGTTGCAGGTTGCAGTGTGAAATTTAATCATAACTGGAAACCGCTGGCACTAAAAATAATTAATAACCTATATACTCGTCAGGGGTTCTTACATAATGTAGTTCGCCTCTTTCACATAGTGAAAACACGATCAATCCGTTATAAGTACTTATCAATCGACACGCTGAGACCAGTGAAATCTCTTCAAAGCCATCTGGATGGCCGCTCCACAGATGTTTCCATCGATTCCAAATTTGGCTCGGGTCTGCCCTCAACAACAGAAGATTGCCATCACAAATGAAGCAAATAAATAAAGAAATGCAATAAGATTTTAACCGACGGAATATACTAGCACAAGCTCAGTGCGTTTTCATTTTGGTACTCACAGGGAAGAAACCAAATTCAGCAGATATTTCAGATGATATTTCAGCTGTTTCTTCAAGAACAATAATTCATTGCAGGCTTAAAATCATAGGAATATACTCTCCTCCCATCGCTTCAGCTGCTTTGGCACTTCCGTGGAAACCACCTTTAAGAGCGACATTAAGAGGCGCCCTCTGTAATTTTCAACTATGGCCCTTTGGACCAGAAAAAATCAAATTCCTCAAACTTTCTCAGATGAATGGTCTAGATAAGTGATTCACAAAAATATAACTTTCAGTTCAATTCGATTGGTATTTTAGCGCTGGGGCCACCATCTTGGTTTTGCCCCTCTAAGAGGGCTTTCAGCGGCCATTTTAGGGCACATTTTTAACAATTTGCTATACAAAGAAAACGATCTAAATCCGGGTAAAAACACTTTAGTCGAGACAAGCAAATGTTTCTTGTTACATTGAGAGGCTGTTTTGGCAATTTGATCATCACCTGATTTTTCTACAGAATTTTAAATTTCTTCCCTTTCGGACTACTCATGAAGCGCCATAAAAAAGGCGAAGTTTAAAGGAAAATATCGCCAAAAGTACATCACTTGAGATCCCAAAACTACCCTCCACTTAAAGAGCAATGTCTCACCTGTAAAAACATGCAATAAAATTTTGGGGCAGTTAAAACTGTAAAATGTTAGAAGAAGAAGTTTAAGCTGTGCTTTTGTCAACAAAGACCGCCGTCCTAATTAGCATAATAACGTGAAAATAACGATGCACAGAGAAAATAATGATATATTCCACTTACCTCGCGACATGTCGACAACTGGATGTTCCACGATGCCTCATGTTATATTTCCAGTATGTTTCAGCCACATTTTCGGTGCTTAGTGTACGAAATCACTCTCAGACATCGCCACGGTTAAGCAGATTTCAACTCTCCGAAGCCCGCTTCATAACATCTATCAATATTATTTGTCTTTCGCCTCATAAGCCGCCGTTTACAAGAAGTTTAACAATTTGCTGAGATCCTAACTGACCCAGAAGTCTGTTAGCAGCCTTTAAAATCCTCCTCTTAATCGAGGATTCTCATCAAGAACTCGTTTAAGCTCAGTTCTGTTTTCATCTGTTGTGCATCCGCCATTATTCCACAGATTGCGTTACATTTGACAAATGCACATTCCAACGGGTAGGGGTAGGGTGCGTAGGAAGTGAAAATGTAACCGACATTAAAGCCATTTTACGCATTTCTGTGTCTAAACTAGTAACTGGCTTTCCCAAAATGATTTGAACACGAGCTTCTGCTTGCAGGTATTTTCTAGGTCATTTTTTTGCAGGGTAGGTCGGGGGGGGGGGGGGGTCGTGTATTAAAAAAAAAAAAAACGAAAAAAAAGGAAACGATAGACAGTATCAGGTGAAAGGATTATGATCTGTGTATCTTGATCAGCTTTCTCAGTTCATCAGTGAGGCCCTATTAGGGGTTTTCAGGATACTGGATATTTGGGTAAAACGTTAATAGGATGCAAGAAATTTAGGGGAAATATTGATGGGGTAGAGCATGTTTAGATCAGATAAAACAGGACATTAATTGAGTAGGAAATCGTTGAACTGGATTTAACAGTATACAAGATATTTAGGACAAAAATTAATAGGATTAGGGATACACCGACACACACACCCCCCCCCCCCCCTCCCACTATGGAGCCTCAACAATGGTCAGCTATTTAGGATAAAAGAAATGATGTATGTCAACTGCTATAAGCATTTATTCTGGACTCTTAGTACTTGTATCACGTTGAAATATGAAAGTTTTGTATCAAATGTTTGGGGTTTTAAGGTGAGGTAACGCGGCTCCTTGTTAGTAATTTCGAAGCCCACACTTGTTACACTGAATAGATAGATAAAGACGGGGCTGGAGAAATAAACAGAGAATGAAATGTGTCCCGAATTCTGTACCGTTTAACACGAATTTCTTACATGGCAACCTTTGTGTCTGCAAAAAGATCGAGGCACAACATATTTGTAAACAACTATCCTAATCTCATTGACAGCCATTAGTTTTTGACGAGAATTTTCATTTATTACAAACAGAATACGGATAGAACTCCAATAAAAAGCCTCTTCCTTGTTTTTTTTGTTCAGCATTATACTCGTGTCTTTCGCTGCCCGAAATGCCATCAAATGCTGCGAAAGGCAACAGACTGACAAGCAGTGCGCAAGAAAAGTTTTTCTTGGGTCAGGAAACGGTCATAAAAGTCGAAGCAATTACTGTAGCACAAAAGATGAGGCGCTCAAAAGATAAGGCCAGAATTAGGCGGTTCACCTGTGATGACTTCCTGACTCCTTGCCACGTTTAATCCTTCCTCTCGAGAATGGCTTCCAAGCTCAGAAACAGACAGGAGAAGGTCCTCCAAGAAGACACAACAGCCGCTGAGAATCAAGCTGCAGATATTTTTGACAAGGGTCAGTTAACTCATCCAATTGCTTATGAATCATTCAACTTGTGTGCCTTAAACGCATCTATAATGTCTTTAAAAAGCTAAGCGTCAACATAAGTGTTTCGCTTGATAGATGCGGGTATTTTAAAGCGCCCTGCTTAGGGTCGAAAACTAGTCCTGTGCAGACATGCAGCTGTGTTCCATCACAGAGCTGAACGACATTAGCGGCCGTGGGGTGCCTCAGGCTCATAACGAATGGTGCCAACAAAATACAAACGTGTTTGCGCCAGATTAAGAAAACGTGGAAAAGGTAGATCTTAGCCAGGGTTATTAGAATCCACAAAGAAAACTGGGGGGTAGTCATTAATTTTTCCGAGATAATTAGCTACTGCTGACGATAGCATTTTTCTGAAAAAAAGGTAAAGATATTTCTTCACAGATTCTCCTAAGGTTCGCCTTTACATGCAGAAAACTAAACATATTAAAAAACATCTTTAAACTACGTGGTAAGTGGTAACTTAAAAACTACTTTTGATATGTATTTAATAACAGAATCGTCGCAACAGCACTCTGGCTTAGCCAAAATACAGTCTACATAACTTTTCCTCACAGCCAAAAACTAATGCATTGTCGAATAGGCTTACCACTTCCAATTCATACCATAAAATGTAGCTGTAATCACCCCTGTTTTAAAAGTTAAATGAGTTGTTTCATCCTTTCGAAAACTTTGTCGGTGTCCGTTACATTTTTCCCTCTTACTTTCCAAGTAAGTTAAACATTGACGTCTCTCGCAGTTGTTTTGCGCGCGCATTATGCCATCTACAGTTGAATTTCAGTATGATTTTTTCTACGGATACGATAAAAGCTAGTTTGTCAGCTGGAAGCCGTTCACAGTTATTGCTTAGCGATATGCTGCTTTTCTTGTAATCCCGGTTTTAGTGCAGGCTCGTAATTTTAGTGCGAAATTTGTTTCGGCCACAATAGGATTTTTTTTAAGTCGCACGCTTGGTAGGGTAGTTAAGTACGTCACTAGTTCCAACCCAAGCGCGCGCCTGGCGTTTAAACCATGCCTAAAAAAGAAGGCATCGTCCTTAACTGCCCTTCAGTAATTTTCTGAGCATTTTCTTTTCTGATGCAAAAGTGAAACGGCTAAGAAAATGTAAGAAGTTTCAATAAAACGTCCCTTATCAGTACTTCCTGCGCACTATTCGTCAGTCTGTTGTCTTTTGCAAAGTTTGATGGCACTCCCGGCAGCGAAAGACACAACTGTCCCGCTATATCTGATCTAAACATGCTCTACCCCATTAATTTTTCCCCTAACTTTCTTGCATCCTATTAACGTTTTACCCAAATATCCAGTATCCTGAAAACCCCTAATAGGGCCTCACTGATGAACTGAGAAAGCTGATCAAGATACACAGATCATAATCTTTTGACTTGATACTGTCTATCGTTTTCCCTTTTTTTTTTTTTTTTTTTTTTTAATACACGACCCCCCCCCCCCCCCCCCGACCTACCCTGCAAAAAAATGACCTAGAAAATACCTGCAAGCAGAAGCTCGTGTTCAAATCATTTTGGGAAAGCCAGTTACTAGTTTAGACACAGAAATGCGTAAAATGGCTTTAATGTCGGTTACATTTTCACTTCCTACGCACCCTACCCCTACCCGTTGGAATGTGCATTTGTCAAATGTAACGCAATCTGTGGAATAATGGCGGATGCACAACAGATGAAAACAGAACTGAGCTTAAACGAGTTCTTGATGAGAATCCTCGATTAAGAGGAGGATTTTAAAGGCTGCTAACAGACTTCTGGGTCAGTTAGGATCTCAGCAAATTGTTAAACTTCTTGTAAACGGCGGCTTATGAGGCGAAAGACAAATAATATTGATAGATGTTATGAAGCGGGCTTCGGAGAGTTGAAATCTGCTTAACCGTGGCGATGTCTGAGAGTGATTTCGTACACTAAGCACCGAAAATGTGGCTGAAACATACTGGAAATATAACATGAGGCATCGTGGAACATCCAGTTGTCGACATGTCGCGAGGTAAGTGGAATATATCATTATTTTCTCTGTGCATCGTTATTTTCACGTTATTATGCTAATTAGGACGGCGGTCTTTGTTGACAAAAGCACAGCTTAAACTTCTTCTTCTAACATTTTACAGTTTTAACTGCCCCAAAATTTTATTGCATGTTTTTACAGGTGAGACATTGCTCTTTAAGTGGAGGGTAGTTTTGGGATCTCAAGTGATGTACTTTTGGCGATATTTTCCTTTAAACTTCGCCTTTTTTATGGCGCTTCATGAGTAGTCCGAAAGGGAAGAAATTTAAAATTCTGTAGAAAAATCAGGTGATGATCAAATTGCCAAAACAGCCTCTCAATGTAACAAGAAACATTTGCTTGTCTCGACTAAAGTGTTTTTACCCGGATTTAGATCGTTTTCTTTGTATAGCAAATTGTTAAAAATGTGCCCTAAAATGGCCGCTGAAAGCCCTCTTAGAGGGGCAAAACCAAGATGGTGGCCCCAGCGCTAAAATACCAATCGAATTGAACTGAAAGTTATATTTTTGTGAATCACTTATCTAGACCATTCATCTGAGAAAGTTTGAGGAATTTGATTTTTTCTGGTCCAAATGGCCATAGTTGAAAATTACAGAGGGCGCCTCTTAAGGAGGTTGGCAACAGTTTCCAGCACTTTTCTAACAGCTATTCTTTGAAGGATGAATACTACCACTGTTTAACAAGTGATGCTACAATAATGGTATCACACAAATGCCCAATTATTAGTACACAAGTTACGGTCATCCTTTTTATATAATAGGTTACCATAGCAACAATACAACCTGTTAAAAAACACCGTTAATGTAAGCTTTAAGTGCCTATAATTTAAAAATGAGTTTGGTGACCCCCATTTTTGATTATCAAAATGAGCATGATAAGAGGCAACTTTTTACAATGTTTAAAAAAATTCTGTGGAGAAGGTTAAAAGCCACATTGAAATTTAGAAAATTCAACTGTGTTTAAACATTGTGAATTTTTCTCTTCACAACAGGTTGTACTATTCAATCATGCAGCAAGTCGACACATTCAGGGAGTTGCTGGGAATGCCAGACAATGAACGTTTTAATGTTGTGTTATTTGGAGGTACATGTAGGACTACATACATTTATATGGCATGAGATTCCTTAGTATCAATAATAATTATAATAGCAAAAAATACACAGCAACGGTTTTTAATTTTAAAAAAATACACAGCAATGGTTTTAATTTTAAAAAAATGCACAGGAGTGGTTTTTGATTAAATTGAAGGTTACATGCAAAAATTCAGGTACTTCTGAACAAAACAAAACTGACCTATGATTGGTATTACAGTGAGGGCACTCGAACCATGGACACTGCATTTTTTCATACATTGTTTGGTGACTACATATATTCCAATAGGGATCTTCATATTAACAAAAGGATTTAAAGTGTTTTTGCATAGTAAAAATCCCTTTAGTATCTTTTACATTATATCAAGAGCCCTCATTCTGTGGTCACCCAAAAAATGCCAGGTGTACTAGTAATTCATGATTTTCGAGTGTCCTTACGCTGTAAAGCAGTAAATGCTTGTGGGGTCGTGAATTACAGATGCATACAGTACAGTACAGTGTTGTAATACCAGACTACATGGAAGCCTTCTAGCTATGAGCTCTCAAAATTAATAATGTGTGCTGTCAATTGATAAGAAAAGAAAATGTCAACTAATTATTGCTTTAAGAGTTAGGGAGTTTGCAGTGATACCGTAGACAAATGCAGTATTTAGAGTGGAAGTTGACGGTTGTAATGGCTTTTTGTGCAGGTCATCTATCAAGATTGAATTGGAATTTGTGACTACCATCTGGAGCTTTGTCATAACTTTCAAATATAATTTTCTGGCTGCAGGTTTCATTGGGTCACTGTTTTCCCTTCTCCAGTTCTTATGTTGTCCTTTGATTGGTGCAGTGTCCGATGTATTTGGAAGAAGATTGCCAATGATTGTTTGTATGGTGAGAAAGTCCTTACATGTCTTGAACATAATTAGTGGAGCTGAGACATTATTTTAAAATAGATCTGGAACTGTTAGTAGCCTGAACTGTTGATAGTAGCCTGTTAGTAGCCTCAATCTTTCGTTCATTATTTTGTTCCTCAAATTACATTTTTATAGTCAGACTGGCCTGCAGATAGCTAGTGGTAGTCTAGACAGGCCAGTCTATTAAGATCTAATTATCAACATTTTTATTAATAAATATATTATAATAGAAAGGTTAGAAAAAGTAAATAAAATAGAAAGGTGGGAAAAGAATTAAAAAAAGTCATGGGTCATCATATTAATTACTACTGTAGATAATATATGTACCATACATCATTATTATTTAATTTTATTAATTTTATTTGTTATTGTTATTATTATTATTATTATTATTATTATTTACTACTACTACTACTTCTTTGAGAGCACTTACATGCAGTACGTAGTATATTTTCAGTTCTGAGTTTGAATGAGTTTTTGGTAGTTCTCTCAGAGAGCATGGTATCTCATTCTTGAAAAGGCATTTTTGTATTTAAAGTTTTGGGGGTTTTATGTTAATAATTCTTGGAGGTAGAAGAGTGTGTGTTGTAAGAATGAGCATTGGATGTTTTTGTCAATAAATTACAAAAATATATATTATGTTAATTGGTTAATTGGTTCTGAAGCAGTGCTAACATCATGCATCAATTCAGATAAAGATTTATAGTACAAAGAGTTTAAAGACAAAAACTTAGCATTCATAAACAATGCAATGGTATGTTCATTTTTCTTTGCAAAGTACATGACACATAATGCACGTTTTTTTTTTCTATACATTAAGATTTTGTGAACCAATTTTATGAAACAGCTTTACTATTGTTGAAATCCCTTCCACAAAAGATCTCAAGAAAATACACTTTTTAAAAAAGGCTGTCTTAAAAAATAACCACTTTCATCAGGCACAGGTTGTAGGTTTTTATTTGAACTGACCTGTCCATATTTCAGATGGGAGTGCTGGCTTCTTATGCTGTCTGGGCATACTCGTGGAACTTTACCATCTTTGTCATTGCCAGAATCATTGGTGGATTATCTAAAGGCAATGTCACCATCTCTACAGCTATCATTGCTGATGTTACTTCCACAAAGAACAGGGGGAAAGGAATGGTAACAAAAACACCTTTCAAATCAAAAGACTAGCATTTGAATGGCCATACATTAGGGTTTGAACTGCTACTTAAAGGGCCCTAGTCAGCCACACCTTTTTTTTGTTTCTAACATCGAAGAGTTTGGCTATATTATATTTTATTCAAAGCATGTCCAAACAAAGGAAATCACTGTGAAACTACTAAAGATACATGTAATTAAACATACATGTACTTTCAGGAACACAACTTATAGTAAAGCAATAAGTTTTTGCTTCACCCTGCAATATCAATAATTTCGATGGCATCAAAAATGGTGGAGGCTGACTAGGATTCTTTAAAACAAAACATTCCACAGTCGTTGGCTTGAGACCTGTTTGAAATACACACAGGAAGTTATGACAAGCACTCATGCATTCTAGGCTTCATTGAAAATACAAATTCTCAGTCATAAATTATACATAAATTATGGGTATGGGGTCAGAGTTTTTTAATCTTTAATTTACATGTATTAACAGTCGAATTAATTAACTTTAATTTAATTGAACTACCTAGATGATTTTTATGAAGTTCAACATAATTATGCTGTGTGTTCTTTGGTCTCTGTCAACAGGCTCTTGTTGGTATTACATATTCCTTTGGCTTTATTATTGGGCCTGTGATTGGTGCTGTATTTGCCAAGAGGTCATCACTTGAGAGTGGAAACCCTTACCTCTTACCAGCCTTGTTTGCAATTATTTTGACTGTAGCAGACATCTTGTTTGTGTATACATGTCTTAAGGAGACATTGCCAAAAGAAAAAAGGGTAATACTTGAAATACAGTGTAAATGCTTATAAGTTGAGATTTTAACTGACTGAGATGAAACTTGACGTACACCTTACATTGTACTGTAGATATAATGTATTTATATGTGGTTCTTATTAACTAAGTGGGAGGTATGTACAGGAGCGTCTTGACCGAGATCTTGAGTACTCAGCAAATGCACACAAACAAGGAGAGATTCTCCCATACTGGCCAACCAAGTGTGGTTAATGAGATGGTCATAACACTGAGTGTAGCCAGAGATTAAAACTTCAGTTTGCTGAAGACCTAAGACCCAAAAATGAAGACCTGAAAACGAAGACCCGAAAATGAAGACTCCTTTATTTTCTGTATTTAACATGATCGTGCTATCAGTGATTCTCCCATACAAACCTTCAGTGTAGCCAGCTTATACATAAATTTCAATCCTAGCACTCTACATGTACATGTAATTATTATCCTCATGTTTGACCAATAAGCTATGTACATTAAAACTGAAAATTAAAGTCCTAATAATATGCATAATTATTGTCCTGATTTTGTATTCATTTGTTGAATTGCTCACTTACATGTATGTAGCTATACACAGTCAGTTAATCGTACCAATTTTTTCCTAATATATACATAATTTTTTTCTTTTAAAAAAGGCAAAGTCTCTACTATCTGAATTTAGAAATGCCAGCCAGCTTCTCAACCCTGTGTCACTCCTCAAGTTTGATGCAGTGGAGATCAGATCCAGTAAAGAAGGCAGGTGTAAGAATGTAATGACAAATAGTAGTTTAATTTGAGTTTGGATGAAATTCATTAACTCTCTATTATTAATTTTTAAGTTCCGGTATATTGGTGAGAACTCTAGAGAGCGAGACCCTCACTGGTACACACCTACATGTACATGTAGGAAAAAAAAGGCTAGAAGCAATCTGCATATAAGACTTCATCCAGATAACATCAACGGGATAGTAAAATTTTAATTCTTGAAGGATGGATATACCTGCAGTCAAAAACCATGCAACAGGAGAACAGTAAAACAGCTGATTACAGAAAGAACAACTTTGTGCCAGAGCAATAGAACAAATTATGGAGGATTAGAATGCACCACTCAAAGCTGAGTTTCATGATGGTGCTGCATAACCTGGTCTGTAAGCCTGATCAACTCCAATAATTAGCAATCTTGATATCTTGAATGAAGTGGGTGTGATTTGTTGTATTTTCTAGATCTAAATGCAGTTCGTGGCCTTGGCTTGGTGTATTTTCTATTTCTATTTTTCTTCTCTGGACTTGAGTTTACGCTAACATTTTTGACGCACAAGAACTTCAAGTATTCAAGGTATGTGTGTACCAAAAGTAAGCGAAGTATTTACTGAAAATTACACAGTGGAACTTTGTTTTACATTGGTCATGACTCTCCCTTGGAGAGGCCGTATGGCATGTCTGCAAGCTTTGTAATATGGTATGAATGTATTTATTTTTTTAGCATGCAGCAAGGAATGATGTTTTTCTTCATAGGAATCACCATGGCCATTGTGCAAGGTATTATTGAATTATTCCATAGGGTTATAAGAACTCTGCAGATGGCAATTAGGCAAAATATTCCAGTTATATGTAATGATGGCGCGAGCAAAGAGAATATACATTTTGATGATCAAAGTATACATTGAGTTCTTTCCCTTTTTCATCACGGTGTTTTCTGAAAGAAATAGAAAACATGTTCTCTGTGTTTCTATCGAGCTATAGATAAGAAAGACTTGGGAAAGTTTGGGAGAACCCTAAAAGCTGTGGAATATTACACTCAGCCAGTGGCGGATCCAGACTTTAAGCTAAGGGGAGGGGCCTGGTTTTGTTTTACTTGAGGGCCCGGGTCCCCCAGGCCTCTCCCATAGATCTGCCACTGTTGCCTATGTCTCATGTTCCCACAGCATTTCTCATTCTCCCAAACTTCCACTCGTGTTTCTACATTCATAACTCGAGAGAAACATGGTACACATTTTCTATTTCTTAAATGAAATTCAAACTGGGCTTAGCCACAGCTTAATTATTTTGCTAACTGCTGTTAAAGTATGATGTGTTAATTAATGTCTCAGTCACAGCATAAGATGTGATATTCAAATTACTCAGAAAACACAGGAGTGTATTGTGTTATACAATGTATAATTATTTCAAAGTGAACATTTGCGACATAATATTGTAAATACTACTACAGTATGAAAAAGGAAATTTTTGTTAAACCAACATATAGACATAAACACTCAGCTACATGTGTCTGAGCCATGGTTCTTGAGGAGAGTTATCAGAGCATATTTCCTTGCTTAAATTGATTATAAACTCATCAAGTTCTTTGTTGACTTTTCTTGTTTTATCCTTGTTAGGTGGTTATGTCCGTAGACAAGCTCCAGGAACAGAAAAGAAGACAGCTCTTAAGGTAGAACTGGATGCCAATCACATTTCAGTTCACAAATGTTTTCTTTTACACTAGCCAGAGTGCATTATATTGATCAGGAGTGCAAGTGTTAATGAGGCAGCATCTTTTGTCATTTATGCTGTAGAAGTTATGTAACTGTTGATTTTGACTGGCAGAAAAAGCACAGGGAATGTCTTAGACATGTTAGTATTTAGGATTGACAGACAAATGTCATTCAGTATCAACAGATTTGCTTGCTTAGAAAACTACTGCTCTGCATTTTTCTGACAATGTTTCTGAACATCCTTCTTCTCTCCTCCCTCTCTTCTTCCCTGACCCTCCCTCTCCCTCTCTCCTCTCTCCTCTCTCTCCTCTCCTGACCCTTCCTCCCTCCTCCTCCCTCCCTCTCTCCTCCCCTCCACCCTCCTTCCCTAACCCTCTCTTCCTCTCTCCTCTTTCCCTCCCTCTCTGAACCACCCTCCCTTCTTCCCTTAACCTCCCTTCCTCCCTCCTCCTCCCTCCCTCTCTCCTTCCCTCCACCCTCCTTCCCTAACCCTCTCTTCCTCTCTCCTCTTTCCCTCCCTCTCTGAACCACCCTCCCTCCTTCCCTTAACCTCCCTTCTTCCCTCCTCCCTCTCTCCCTGACCCTCCCTTCCTCTCTCCTCTCTCCCACCTTCTCTGAACCTCCCTCCTTCCTCCCACCCTTACACCTTCACTCTTAACTTCGCTTCCATCCTATCTCTTATTCTTTCTTCCTTCCTTCCATTTTTCTTTCTTTTTCTCATTCTTCCTTTTTTCATTAACATCCTGCAGGGTATGGCAGCGATAATGCCAGCAATGGTTATTGCAGGCCTGGCAAAGACTATCCCCACTCTTTACATGGGGCTAACATTGTTCTCCTTTGGTAAGTCCTTTTTTCAATGATACTTAACTCTTTGAGAGCAGATGATTTTATTCTTCAGTCTTCTCATTATGTACAAGTAGATAATCTTGAGGTATTTTCTTTATGCCATGCAACCGCAGTTGAATGCACTGGCTTAGTGCTGAAAATGTGATCCCAGACGGTACGCAATTGGCAAAGTTTTGTTGATGCCTTTACTGGTGAAAAGAGCTGGCTGCACAGGGCTTGTCTCTTATACAGCCACAAGGACTCGTAATACTGTAAGTTTCACCAGGCTCTGCTCCCTTCCCTCCCAGGAGAAATTTAAAAGAAATTGATAACAAAATTTAACAAGTATCATCCCAACGACGAGTTTCACTGTAACTGTAAATTAAAGTATCTTTTGGTTAACTTTTCCTTTTTAGGGTCAGCAACAGTAGTACCTTGTCTGACAACTATGATCTCTCATCACGGTAAGACAAATGATTGAATAGCTTCTTTATTTCAATCTCAAGATTAATAGAGCACTAAAAATACTAAAACATATGGGGACACTGTAAAATACATTTAAATACACAAAATCTAATTGGCTTTTCCTAACCTCTCTAATCACTGTAAGGAATGAGTGGCCCAATTTTGAGAAAGGCAAAGTTAGCTCACTAGTCTGCGCCAAGCACTCTGAGTTGGAATTCTTGCATTGATCAGTGTGTTGTGTTCTTGGGCAAGACACTTGACTGTCACGGTGCCTCTCCCCTGTCAGGTGTATAAATAGATAGCAGTGAATTTATGCCAGGGAACCCTGCAATGGACTTGCATCTCATTCAGGGGGTTGGGGGTAGAATTATGGTACTCCTGGTCACTTCATGTTCAGAAACTGGAGATACGCTCGGGCCACTACAAGGCTCAAGGGCAGCCTATCAAGTGCCTTGATTGCACTGACCAAAATGTTTGTCTCGCAGAAATCATGAAAATTATTAATGGTCGTGCTTTAGTTGATAGAATTGACAGTTATAGTAAATCTTCTGTTCTGTGCTAACACAAACAGTTTATGACAATGTTTGTTGTCGAGGTTGGCTTTTTTAGAGTGGAGAGGAGTGAAGGGTTGTGATGCCAAACGTTTTGTTGTTATTTATATTTTAGTTTAATTTAACATTTACTTACTTAGGAAATGCTGATCAGAAGGGGAAAGTCATGGGAATTTTCAGATCCCTTGGGGCCTTGGCACGAGCGATTGGTCCTGTCGTGAGCTGTACAGGTAAGCGGTCCGTTCTGATTGGCAGTCCAGTTGGACTGCACGCGAAGTTACTAGTCGCCACCTTATTTTATACATTAACTAGAAATACTACGTGTTTCCCTTAGGAACAACATAAAGATGACGACGGAAAAGCCGAATGACATCTAGTGAAAAATGACTGTAGATTTTACCTTTGAAAGTCCCAATTGTCAGGATCTGTTGAGAACGCCTGTGGCTGTTAAAAATAGCTCAGGCTAATGATGTATAGCAGCGTTCAATTCTAAATGGGAATACGAAAAATTGGCCGCCGTCGTTCGCGTTCCCTAGACTACGCAAATTTAGTCATTTTGCCTAGAGTGGCTCCACATGTACGCACATATACAGCCATTGTTGTTCTCATTATACACTCTTGTGTTTGGTGCGTTCACTTCCTGAATGCGTCCGTCCATGTATTCGTCTTTTATTGTCGCCTCGTCTGTTTATTGTGTACTGTTTTTTGCTTGTTTGTTTGTTTGCTTGTTTATTTATTTCTTTTCTATCTTTATTTAGTGAACGCATAATTCATTCATACTCTAATTGTGTCCCTCAGTCTACTGGTGTGTAGGCCCCTTCTGGTGTTACTTTGTTGGCACTCTCCTGTTTATGCTCCCCATGAGGATCTTGGTAAAGTTACCAGCTTAACAAGAGTCAAGCAAGATAGTTTTCATTTTTCAAGAAACAGATCAAGATACGTTGTGTTGTTCTGGAGTCAGTCTTTATGACGCAAGCTGGAATAGCTCCTAATTGGTAATTCCTAAACAGTTATTTGGCCCCGAAGACTACATAATTAATTTCCTACCTCATTGCAGCTAAATTTTGCAAGAACTAGGTGACAATTTCATTGATTGCTATCGTCGAAGTTGCACAAATCGATGTAAAAAGTTGTAAAACACAAAACTAAGAAAGAAATGGGAAGGTGGTCAACTCGTGTCACGCAATATATTTTTTACATGTGACTGTTGTAATATGCTTCTTCTTAAGCAATAGGTATCGAAGCGGGCAATACTCGTATGTACAATAATTGTGATAATAAAAGCTTCATACTTAGATGTCGTTTTTATTTTATTTATTTATTTTTTTTTTCATTTTAGTAGTTGGCATTGTGAGAACGAAATGTTAAAATGCGGACAAGAAAACAAAAATGAATGAGAATATATGAAAGATCGTATATTTGAACTGCGGAATCTTGCGATGACGAACTACAAAATAACACAAAACAATACAATGCAATGTAATGCAATAGAAATTTATTGTGTAATACTCTTGGCTATATGTGAGGTGTGACATCACAGGAAAGATACGATGACACAAAAGTATTCCAGAGACAATCAAATTAAAAGTGATATTATAATTATGATATGCGTAAATGTTTTAAAATTTCTATATATAAGCAAGAATCATGAAATACAATCTAAAATAATCACACGTTGTGCTAAAAGGTAAAAACAATAGTCATATGTACAATCAAGCTTACGCTAGCAATGCCTGCGCAATTGACTTATTAAGACTTTCTTGCTTCAAAGAGCTTTTCGATAATTCTTTTTTTAATTTTGTCCCTTATCCGATGATTTATTTTAAAGTAATGTTATTTTATCTTACACGTTTACATTTGTTAATGAATCACAGGTTCTAAGTAATTTACATTCGCAACTGAACAGTATATCTGCGCCTAACAAAGTCTAAATTGTTATTATTCCTTATTTTGAGCAACTAGAAACTTTTTCCATCCTCTTAAAAATCAATCAGTCGATTGGCTCGCTAGGGGAGATAAACACGTGAAAGGGGCGTGGAAGTTTGTCGAAAGAAAATTGAGTGTTAAAGCCCCTAAACACCTCGGGTGTGGCTTAAGCTTTATTTTACCCCTTAAAGATGCAACTTCTAAAAAAGGCAAATCAGAACTTTAATGACTTTCGTGACAATTTCATCCAAGGCTTTCTTCTGTGAAGAGGTTTAAGTACTTCCATGCCCGGTCGATTTAAACCACTTACACAATAAGATGAAATTTTTGCAAACTCTCAGAATTCAATGATTGCTGAGAAAATTGGCCCAAGTATTGAAAAAGTTCGCGAGAAAATCCTCTAAAAGAGACAACATAAAACATCCCCGTCTCTTTCACATGGGGATACCTCCGTCCGCCCCATCGAACTGAGAAACTTTGCATCAATATTGGGTAACAAAGTCGCTCGACAGATGCTAGCCTTCTTAAGAGATATGCCTGATTAATTTCGACAGCAACATTAAAAAAATTCGTTTGCAACCACGGCAAAAAAAAACAAAAAAAAAAAACGTTCGTTTCTCTACTGCTTCTGTGAAAAAAGAAAACCAGTTGTACTTGTATTACACAATGGCAACGAAAGAAAATCAAAGCAAACTTGTCTTTTCTATTTCCAATGTCCTTGCAGAAGTTTCTTGGCTCATTTCTTGATGTTTAATTTCTATGGAGCACTCCACTGACGAAGTCTTTGCTTCCTATAACAACAAAAAAGAACAATTTGAAGATATTTTCTTAAAGTCTCCTAACCATTGCATAACATTAATTTCTCTTTAGCAGAGAATAAAGCCTGAAAAGAGAAATAGAATCAAAAGTCAAGCTTGAACGGGATTCAAAACTATGACCGCTACTATATCGGTGCAGTGCTTTACCGACTGAGTTATCAAGTCAACTGTGAGCTGATCGATTATTTCTGTGTTCATTGTCGTAATATATTCGCAGGTGATGAATACAGTTTGTTTCTTGAACTGAAGGTATACGCGCCCTATCATCTCTTAAACGTAAGAACCAAATGTTAGGTAGATAAATCACAAGAATAAGGGATCTGATTGCCTTACAAGAAAGTTTTCTGTTAAAAGAAAACATTTTCTCAGTAATTGGAATTGAAAATATGTTGATACACTGTAGCTGCTTTATATGCAACACAGCTAGATGTTGCCCGTTTAAACACAAAAGCAGAAACTTTTTAAGTTATATTGGTAACCAACGCAGCACATTCCTAAAATCCTTTCTTCGCTAGCAGAAACATACCTTTATTTTTCAAACGCAAGTGTGACGTCATCTCCAATCAGCATAAACGGTGCCCAACTGGAAACCTTGGTAAAGCCGTGATCTCTCAACCACTTCATGGCCGCGTGAAGAGATACACTGGCACTTTCTCCACGAACAAGGTGCTCGTAAAAGCGACTCATCAACTTCTTTGTTGTACTGTCGTCTAGAGCCCACAGTGCCACCAACACTGAGCGTGCACCGGCTCCTAGAAACGCGCGAGCGATTCCAACAACTCCCTCGGCTCTAATTTGTCCACGGCCACTGTGACAACAGCTTAGTACCACCAGTTTAGCTCGCACTTTCACTTTTGAAATGTCGGACACTTTCAAAAGGTAGTCGTCTTCTAGTGGAACCCCGGTGGTGGAACGTGGAGGAGAAAGAGCAATTTCTCCTCTTTCAGCATTACCATGTGCAGCAATATGTATCAGACTCACTGAATTTAGCTTCTCAAGTACCGCTTCCTTGGTTGCGTCCTGTCCTAACAAAGGCCAAACGCCCAGCCGTCGTGCGATCATCTCTGCTTCCTTTCTTGCACCAGGCAAAGGTACGAACTTTTTATTGACTTCTTCTCTGTAAATCACCACACCAACATCAGGATCACCCACTACCAGAGCACCAGTCTGACAGTGATAGTCTGCAGGACTGTCCTGAATGAGCTTCAGAGTCGACAAAGAAGGAACCACGCGGATTCTGAAACGCTCCGATAAATATTTCCCACTTCCATTGAGTAAAGCTGGAAATGGAACACGGTACAGGTTGCGATCAGGAACAATGATGATTTCAGGTTGGTCAAGTAAGTCGGATACAGGATTGACGAGCAGTTCGTAGAACAAAGTTAGACTCGGTTCGGGATTATCCGTATTCCCAGGCTTATCTTGTCGCAAAGTTGTGAGGTTCTCTTCTTGACAAGATTCAGGATTTGTTTCAATGTCATTGCCATTCAAGGATCGATCTTCGCACACCTCCTCGGGTAAATTGCCAAAGTCTTGGAAGCTTTCAGCCATGATAGCAAAAAATTCATCCAAATTTTCAGCAACCTTTGTTAATCTTGTGTAAAGAGTCTTTTTATCCACATCAAGTTTTCGGAACTGAATGACTCCGCTTGTCTTGAGAATCCACAAAAACACTGTTTGAGCAAAATAAGAAATGTACAGACAAGTAGAGTTACTTTCTTTCTTCATGATATTTTCAACAACAGTCCATAATTGCGGGTCAGCTGATATGCGATTTTCAACAGAGTACTGAGTTGCCATTAAGTCTGCTAAGGCTCTAGCTCGTCCAAGCTCTGCAACATAAAGAGCATCCTTAGGATTTCCAGCGCGAAGAAACAACTCACTGAGCAGCTGATAGGGAACAATATGCATGTCTGCAAAGGATATCTTAATTTGATCGCTGTCTTGAAGAAAACCTCGCATTTTTTCGGATTTTTCAATACTTCGAAACAAAAAGGAAAAAGCTTCCTGAAAATTGTGTTGTCCTAACTTCGTCAGTGAAAGATAACAATAGCAAGAAAACTCAATTTCAGCTTCTCCAATATTTTCACTTATGGAGAGTGCCTTGTCAAGATATTCCTCGGCCACGTCATGATCACCGCCAGATTGAAACACTTGCCCAAGGCTGAGGTAACTTGATGCTTCTAATCCTCTGTGACCAATTTCAACTGCAATCGCAAGTCCTTTCTCGAAGCAGGCTTTAGCTTTATCTTTATCACCGAGAGATTCATGAAAAAACCTTCTTTTAAGTAATAACGCGCTTGTCCTTCTTTATCACCAATTTTCATGATGATCTCAAGCGCATTATCACAAGATAATTTACTCTGCCTATATTCCCTAAGACAAAGAAACACAGTTGCCAGGGATAGGTAGGTGCGTGCTTCGTCTGTCTGGTTACCAATTTCCCTACTGATCGCAAGTGCTTTTTCATAATATTCTTTAGCCTTGACATATTCACCGAGAGATAAAAACACAGCTCCTAGGTTTCCATAGTGTGTTCCTTCTCCTTCTCTGTCACCAATTTCCATGCTGATCGCAAGTGCTTTTTCATAATATTCTTTAGCCTTGACATATTCACCGAGAGAATGAAACACAGTTCCTAGGTTTCCTTACGATGTTCCTTCTCCTTTTCTGTCACCAATTTCCATGCTGATCGCAAGTGCTTTTTCACAATATTCTTTAGCCTTGACATATTCACCGAGATAATCAAACACAATTCCTAGGTCTCCATAGCGTGTTCTTTCTCCTTGTCTGTCACCAATTTCCATGCTGATCGCAAGTGCTTTTTCACAATATTCTTTAGCCTTGACATATTCACCGAGACAACCAAACACAGCTCCTAGGTTTCCATACGATGTTCCTTCTTCTTTTCTGTCACCAATTTCCATGCTGATCGCAAGTGCTTTTTCATAATATTCTTTAGCCTTGACATATTCACCGAGAGAATCAAACACGATTCCTAGGTTTCCATAGCATTTTCCTTCTCCTTGTCTGTCACCAATTTCCATGCTGATCGCAAGTGCTTTTTCACAATATTCTTTAGCCTTGACATATTCACCGAGAGAACGAAACACAATTCCTAGGTTTCCATAGCATGTTCCTTCTCCTTCTCTGTCACCAATTTCCATGCTGATCGCAAGTGCTTTTTCATAATATTCTTTAGCCTTGACAAATTCACCGAGAGAAAGAAACACACTTCCTAGGTTTCCATACGATATTCCTTCTCCTTTTCTGTCACCAATTTCCATGCTGATCGCAAGTGCTTTTTCACAATATTCGTTAGCCTTGACATATTCACCGAGACAACGAAACACAGTTCCTAGGTTTCCATACCATGTTCCTTCTCCATGTCTGTCACCAATTTCCATGCTGATCGCAAGTGCTTTTTCATAATATTCTTTAGCCTTGACAAATTCAGCGAGAGAAAGAAACACACTTCCTAGGTTTCCATACCATGTTCCCTCTCCTTCTCTGTCACCAATTTCCATACTGATCGCAAGTGCTTTTTCATAATATTCTTTAGCCTTGACATATTCACCGACACAGCGAAACACATCTCCTAACTTTCCATACAATGTTCCTTCTCGTTCTCTGTCACCAATTTCCATGCTGATCGCAAGTGCTTTTTCATAATATTCTTTAGCCTTGACATATTCACCGAGAGAATGAAACACAGTTCCTAGGTTTCCATACGATGTTTCTTCTCCTTTTCTGTCACCAATTTCCATGCTGATCGCAAGTGCTTTTTCACAATATTCTTTAGCCTTGACATATTCACCGAGATAATCAAACACAATTCCTAGGTCTCCATAGCGTGTTCTTTCTCCTTGTCTGTCACCAATTTCCATGCTGATCGCAAGTGCTTTTTCACAATATTCTTTAGCCTTGACATATTCACCGAGACAACCAAACACAGCTCCTAGGTTTCCATACGATGTTCCTTCTTCTTTTCTGTCACCAATTTCCATGCTGATCGCAAGTGCTTTTTCATAATATTCTTTAGCCTTGACATATTCACCGAGAGAATCAAACACGATTCCTAGGTTTCCATAGCATTTTCCTTCTCCTTGTCTGTCACCAATTTCCATGCTGATCGCAAGTGCTTTTTCACAATATTCTTTAGCCTTGACATATTCACCGAGAGAACGAAACACAATTCCTAGGTTTCCATAGCATGTTCCTTCTCCTTCTCTGTCACCAATTTCCATGCTGATCGCAAGTGCTTTTTCATAATATTCTTTAGCCTTGACATATTCACCGAGACAACGAAACACACTTCCTAGGTTTCCATACGATATTCCTTCTCCTTTTCTGTCACCAATTTCCATGCTGATCGCAAGTGCTTTTTCACAATATTCGTTAGCCTTGACATATTCACCGAGACAACGAAACACAGTTCCTAGGTTTCCATACCATGTTCCTTCTCCATGTCTGTCACCAATTTCCATGCTGATCGCAAGTGCTTTTTCATAATATTCTTTAGCCTTGACAAATTCAGCGAGAGAAAGAAACACACTTCCTAGGTTTCCATACCATGTTCCCTCTCCTTCTCTGTCATCAATTTCCATACTGATCGCAAGTGCTTTTTCATAATATTCTTTAGCCTTGACATATTCACCGAGACAGCGAAACACATCTCCTAACTTTCCATACAATGTTCCTTCTCGTTCTCTGTCACCAATTTCCATGCTGATCGCAAGTGCTTTTTCATAATATTCTTTAGCCTTGACATATTCACCGAGAGATAAAAACACATTTCCTAAGTTTCCATACGATGATCCTTCTCCTTCTCTGTGACCAATTTCCATGCTGATCGCTAGTGCTTTTTCATAATATTCTTTAGCCTTGACATATTCACCGAGACAACAAAACACATTTCCTAAGTTTCCATACCATGTTCCTTCTCCTTTTCTGTCACCAATTTCCATGCTGATCGCAAGTGCCTTTTCATAATATTCGTTAGCCTTGACATATTCACCGAGACAACGAAACACAGTTCCTAGGTTTCCATAGCATGCTTCTTCTCCTTGTCTGTCACCAATTTCCATGCTGATCGCAAGTGCTTTTTCATAATATTCTTTAGCCTTGACATATTCACCGAGAGAACGAAACACAGTTCCTAGGTTTTCAGACCATGCTTCTTCTCCTTCTCTGTCACCAATTTCCATGCTGATCGCAAGTGCTTTTTCATAATATTCTTTAGCCTTGACATATTCACCGAGACAACGAAACACATTTCCTAAGTTTCCATACCATGTTCCTTCTCCTTCTCTGTCACCAATTTCCATGCTGATCGCAAGTGCTTTTTCATAATATTCTTTAGCCTTGACATATTCACCGAGAGAACCAAACACATTTCCTAGGTTTCCATACCATGCTCCTTCTCCTTCTCTGTGACCAATTTCCATGCTGATCGCAAGTGCTTTTTCATAATATTCTTTAGCCTTGACAAATTCAGCGAGAGAAAGAAACACATTTCCTAGGTTTTCTTACCGTGTTTCTTCATTCGCTCTGTCACCAATTTCCATGCTGATCGTAAGTGCTTTTTCATAATATTCTTTAGCCTTGACAAATTCAGCGAGAGAAAGAAACACACTTCCTAGGTTTCCATACGATGTTCCTTCTCCTTCTCTGTCACCAATTTCCATGCTGATCGCAAGTGCTTTTTCATAATATTCTTTAGCCTTGACAAATTCAGCGAGAGAAAGAAACACACTTCCTAGGTTTCCATACCATGTTCCCTCTCCTTCTCTGTCACCAATTTCCATGCTGATCGCAAGTGCTTTTTCATAATATTCTTTAGCCTTGACATATTCACCGAGACAACGAAACACATTTCCTAACTTTCCATACAATGTTCCTTCTCGTTCTCTGTCACCAATTTCCATGCTGATCGCAAGTGCTTTTTCATAATATTCTTTAGCCTTGACATATTCACCGAGAGATAAAAACACATTTCCTAAGTTTCCATACGATGATCCTTCTCCTTCTCTGTGACCAATTTCCATGCTGATCGCAAGTGCTTTTTCATAATATTCTTTAGCCTTGACATATTCACCGAGACAACAAAACACATTTCCTAAGTTTCCATACCATGTTCCTTCTCCTTTTCTGTCACCAATTTCCATGCTGATCGCAAGTGCCTTTTCATAATATTCTTTAGCCTTGACAAATTCAGCGAGAGAAAGAAACACACTTCCTAGGTTTCCATAGCGTGTTCCTTCTCCTTCTCTGTTACCAGTTTCCATGCTGATCGCAAGTGCTTTTTCATAATATTCTTTAGCCTTGACATATTCACCGAGACAACGAAACACAGTTCCTAAGTTTCCATACCATGTTCCCTCTCCTTCTCTGTCACCAATTTCCATGCTGATCGCAAGTGCCTTTTCATAATATTCTTTAGCCTTGACATATTCACCGAGACAACGAAACACAGTTCCTAGGTTTCCATACCATGCTTCTTCTCCTTCTCTTTGACCAATTTCCATGCTGATCGCAAGTGCTTTTTCATAATATTCTTTAGCCTTGACATATTCACCGAGACAACGAAACACAATTCCTAAGTTTCCATAACATGTTCCTTCATTCGCTCTGTCACCAATTTCCATGCTGATCGCAAGTGCTTTTCCACAATATTCTTTAGCTTTGACATATTCACCGAGAGAAAAAAACACATGTCCTAAGTTTCCATAACATGTTCCTTCATTCGCTCTGTCACCAATTTCCATGCTGATCGCAAGTGCCTTTTCATAATATTCTTTAGCTTTGACATATTCACCGAGAGAAAAAAACACATGTCCTAAGTTTCCATAACATGTTCCTTCATTCGCTCTGTCACCAATTTCCATGCTGATCGCAAGTGCTTTTCCACAATATTCTTTAGCCTTGACATATTTACCGAGAGAAATGAACACAGTTCCTAGGCCTCCATAAGCCACTCCTTTTCCTCCCCTGTTACCAGTTTTTTGCTCATAGTGACCGCTCTCTCATAAAGTTCTTTTGCCTCACCATACATACATTGATTCTGATATATCTGTGCCAGATTTATGCTAAGCATACCTTCTTGGACAGTATCACCACACTCGCGGAGAATGGTGAGAAGTTTCCAGCCGCACGCTATTGCATTTGAGTGATCGCTAACACGACGGTACGCCTCAAACATGGTATGATAGATTTGTCTGTAAATTGTTCGCTGTAATGGCTTCTTTACACTCAGCACTTTGTTACTGAGCAAAACTAAGCTTTCTCTGCTACCTCGATGGCTTTTAAGGCACGACTAGTGTTGAGAAGGAAATTTGCAACAACTATGGCTAAAAAGATAGCATGTAAAATTTCTTCTGCGTAGTTCATGACGCTGTCCGAAGTAAGTCTTGTAACTGAAAGATAAATCAAATAAGGCTGAGTGTAGAATTTTTGCCGTATTACGTAATTAGCTTTTTCAGGAGCCATAATAAGGGACGGAGAAGTCTTGGGATCCGCGCTGACCTATGATATGGGACAATTTTTCTATTTTTAGAAGGAATTGCGCCATCCTGACGTCATATATCCGCGCGGATCCACGCATATGTCGGGGGCTCTCGCGTGGATGTTGTCATGTTGCGTGATAAATTGGTGAGAGTTGCGAGATTCTCTTGCAGATTTTTCACAGCGATGGCAGGGAATAAGGCAGGGAATAAGAACCAGGGCTCTTATATGTAGTTTTATGCTCTGAGCTTATAGAAAAGGTGAGTTTTTCAGGGTCGAAAACAAGCCTCAATTTCGCGCTGTGAATGGATAATATCTGCTCGCGCTAGTTGTACGAGTAAGATTTTGCGTTTGTTCTTTAAAGAAAAGTTATGCAAAAAAACTCTTTACCCTGGTATCGAGTTAATTTGTTCGTTTCCCAAACAATGCTTAATCATAACCAAACCCTGTTTTTGATAGTTTCTCATTGTTTCTGTTTGTTTGGCGAATTTGAAAAAGTTTTTGAAAGGAAAGTCTGACGCGTACGTTAAGCAGCTCATTTGCACAGTGCAGCGCGAGCACTTTCAAATCCGAGTCGGTGTTTTCAATTGTCAACAAATCTTGACAAAGATTTCTTTCGTTATCTTTTGTGCTGAGATGCTGCAACAGTTTTCACCAACGCCAAAAGGCTACTAACCTCATGTGTGTTTCTTTAACATAGTAAAATTTTACACTGCGAAAATAAAATAGACAAGGAGTTTTAATAACTCAACCAACGAAATCGAAATCGTTATTCGAGTTGATTAAAGAACTCGTCATCGTAACTTTGCTGATTATTTCCGCTGTATTCACATATTTTCAGCTAAGCTTTTAATATGTTCTCAAACATTTATCAACCTTAAACATATTTAAGAACAAGAGATATTATATGAGTTCGATGTATGTTTTCAATTTCACACGAAAGTGCAGAAGTCCAATTTGTCATGTTTTATTGACTGTACAAAACACGCATCGGCTGGCGCTCTTCTTCATCGACAACAGACAATTTATTGGATTTTTACACAAACAAAACTGAGCAGCATCTACAGACATAAACTTTATTGCCACTTATTGGGCCTTGATAAAATATCAAGCGTTGCTTACAATTCAGGCGAAACTCAAACTTGCAATTACTTTGTTTTACATTTCGGTCGAGATATACTCTGGCGAAATCGTCGCAAGCGTGTGGCAAGAGAAGGGAAACTCTGAAGTCCTGAAACGCTGCTATATCCAAATATATCCAACATATATGAAACTTAGAGCGGAGTAATGTGGAGGTCTTGTAAAAGAAGCAGCGGAACACAACTTGGTCAGTGATATAAAGCTGGACATAACTAAATTAAACACTGTCTTACTTCACTCAAACTGGAGCAGCTTACGACGAAAATACTGAAGCAAAATTCCAACAGGCAATGAAAACAAATTGTTTCGACAAAACCCCACATTCTCAAAAAGATTAAATTAAAAGAAATGTATTTTCAACAAATCGTACCTTTCCGGTATGTTTCGACTGCATTTCAGGCGCTTGGTCGAGCCATGGTTTCTATTCTGGCGAGATGCAGTCCAGTTAAAATACCCACTGAGACGAAATGAGTCTGATATGCCGCCGAAGCGCAGCAAAAAAGGTACGATTAGGTATTTACAGTACACAAATTCCGTCATCCAGCGATATATCATATCAGTGATTTAATATTGCAAGTTGTCATGCCCAGAGGGTATCAATGGAGCGGTGGCTTTTACTGCTAGTTAAGAGAGTTAAGAGTTAATTTATTTTTCTTACGGTTAGCAGAAATTTTAACCAGAAATTTATTTCCACTGTTTCAAAAAGTTATGAATTAACTTTCAGAGTTGAAAACAGTTAATCTGATTACTGTAAAACATAGTTAAGGTCTTAGTACCATTCCAGGAAGGAGAACGGTTTTGTTATAAGAATTGTAGACTAATATAGTTTACAAGCCACAAGACAAGGCACAAAATGTCTTGACAAGAGATCTTGAGACTTTCACTTTCGTGGCTAAAATGTTTTTACCGTTAACATTTTCTACAGCTAACGGTTGACTTAACAATTTTTTCGCCTAACGGTTAAATTTTGACTCGTTTTACGGCTAACGGTTATCGCCATCGAGAGCCTCTGCCCAGGACAGTAGACACGGCTTCTGAATTGTGAATCTGGCTACGGTATGATTGTACCTCAAAAATAATGTCGGGCAATGGATTATATTCCCATCACCCGTCTGCTTAAGAACACACTAATATTGTTAGGAGAAATCAGAAATTGGTCAACCTGGCGCGTCTTAAAACAGCACAGTGACAAATGATCATGCCTGCAGCCAAGAACGGATGATCCATGAACTTCTTCTGGGGGTGAATTATCCCAAATCTATAGAGTGTGTTCACGCCGCGGACGTCATCAAATTCTCAAATCCAAAACTAAAGAGCCACTAAAGATTTTATCCTCATCAGGCATTAGAGGGACTAAATTTATATCAGTTTACAAATTTACAGTTCAATAGCGTCCTTCGGTTGGAAACCAGCGCATTTTGAATTTCGGAGTCATGGCGGTGCGTGACATGAAGCTAAGATCGCGTTTGTCGAAGAACATACACTTATCTCGTGATTTTTAGCCATTTTAGGAGTTAAAGTATTAGGAAAAGTGCTTTTGTAGATGTTTTTTGGTTTGGATCAGATAATCATTTGTCTAGATAGCCAATGTAAGTTCCAAATGTCTTTCCGGCCGCCATATTGGAGGACTAAGGAGTTCCTCCAGCATGGCGACTCCATACAAGGCACTATAATTTTGTACGGAACATTTCGACGAATATCTCAACTTTGGGACAACGCACACACCTTAAACTCGGAGAACTGTCTTCTTTATTTATCGTCTATAATATCACAATTTCTTGACATTATCCACTGAATGGCTTTTACTTTTATTTTTTATTGCGTGACAATGCACTCACTCTATTGACAGGGAGTGGCTATTGTAAGCGCTTAGATGCCTGACTGAGATAACATTGTCGCATCTGTTAGTTTTATTTTCGTGAGGTCGCTGAAAGTGAAACAATATGCGAAAAAAATCTGGTTGCCACGACATATGAGGTCACGAAAATGTGACGACGTAATATGACACAAGCGTAACGCGCACCGAAACTGAAAATAGATTTCAAAAATTTTGCACTGGGAAGTGCGAATCGTTCTCTTAAACCGCCCTGACTTGTTGCAGCAAAAAACGTAACACAAATTAAAGCTTCCTTTTTAAACAAAGCGCGGGATGATGTTTTTTTCGTACAAGCCTTTGCCTCTACATTTGAATAGATTTTCATGCACAAGGATACGATTGTTCCAAGCTTGAAGAAGAGTTCATTGGTCACCTGTATTCGTGGTTTCATTCCGACACCGTCAGGAATACAAAAAGATATACGGCCTGATTCTTTACCAATAGCAAGAAAATATCTAAAAAGACCACAAAAATAGACATCATCAACACCTTAAAAGCGCTATACTTTACTACTGGATAAAATGTTTGATTAACTTCTGCTACGCTAACGTTGGTTGTCCCCGTGAATGATACATAAATAAAGTCTTTACTTACTTACTTATCTATAGACTAATACCCAAATCATACCAAGTTATCAAGTTTAATCAAATCGGGTTTAGGTTTTTCCAATTTTTGGACTAGGTATTGAATTCATTTTGAAAAGTCAAATTTCAAACCACCTTGCTTACATATTTTTTTCAACTAGGTTTTTACTTTGTTAATCAATTTGCAGGGTGTGTAGGGTATGAGCGGCCGAACTTAAATTAGTCAACTTAGGTCTTTTTCCAGCGGTGAGAAATAGGAAGCAAGCTAGAATAAATTGTTTACGAAACTGACTTAAATCAAAATAGACTGCTGACAGTCTGTCTGTTGTTCAGCAGGAATCCTCCGTGGGAAAAAAGATGGCGACTGGTACATATACCCATAGTTCTTAGCGCACGAAAACCGTAACAACGTTCATAAAAACGTACAGAAACGTTATAAAATCTTCAAACCTAGGTTACTTAATGAACTTGGTACAGGAACAAATATTGTAAAAGTTTGGCTTTCTTTTTGCCTTGAAGGCTCTGCTAGGTTCGCAAGGCATTGTGGTAAAATGTACAGCCGCCATCATTTTTCCTACGGTGGATTATGAGGCGAGACGCTTTAGCCTAGAGGGGAATGGGACGAGCATACCGGCCTTGTCTCGCCCTCTTCCCTACTCGGCCACGGCCATACAACCCTTTTGCGTTTGCGATGGCTGAACACTCGTCTAAGTCACCCTTAGGGGAAAAAAAACCGTCTGCCAGCGGGCCTGAATCAAAATAGGTCTTAAAGATGATTTCCAGTCCGTACTGCGCACTCTCGAGAGTTTGTTTGCATTATTTGTTTCGTCTCATGTAGGACATCACAAAGACCAAAAATTCGAAACCCTATTTGACCTGACCCTTAAATCAAAACCTTGTTTCAGACCTACGTTATGATTGGTTCCCTAGTTCAGACCAATGTTAAGTTACCATAAACATAATTTGTGAAGGGCTTTTGTCGTTTTTCTTTTCGATAATGGTGAAAAAGTGGCTTCTTCTTAAAAACTTACCCATATGAAGTACCCTGTTTATGAACAAAATGGCTGAAAAACCACACCATTTGGGGCCGCACATACCCTATATAGCCCATATAATGGAGTATCCCCCTCCCCTCCTCCGCTGACGTACCGTCGCAACTGCCAGTCCCTCTCCGCTGATTTGGAGGTAGAACATCGGGTTGTAACCGTCAACAAAAGGAGTAGACATGTGGAAGAATGTAGGGCTAATCAGGGTTTCTATGAGCTCTAAAAAGAGCTCCCGATCAACTCGCTGCGATTCTTGAACGGAACACATTTGATTTACTTCGCAGCGACTGTTGGTGAACTTCTTTCGAATGCTTTGTAAATGAAGATGGTTAAGTTAACTGGTCTCAACGCACAAGATACAGTTGCGGAATTTATGCAAGCATAGACGTCGCCAATTACTTTCAATAAAATACTTTCACAACAAAACTCGCTGGACCGTAAAATGTTAGCCTTCGTTTATCCCCTCCACTAACTATGCCGCTATTACTGATTTCATGCTTGCATGAGCCGAAACATTGCCATTGTTCATAGAGGCGGAGCTTAGAGTCATTAATATGCTCGCGCGAGGTTCAAAATGAATCAGTTCAACTCCCAAAGGCTCTTGGGACGGCGAGGAATCAAAGAGAGAAAATGTATGTTCCAGAAATGCTGGATTTGATACTATTTCTAGACATTGGATTCCCTTCATATGTTGCATGAGCCCTTTGTACGTTTTAAGAAAACATATCGATGTGGAACCCAACGAGCTGACATCTTCATTTAGAAGAAATTCGGTCTCAAAGTTATCATACAGCTATTTCCCATACTCAAATTTACCCAGAGTAGGTCAAGTTGAACACAAAATTGATAAAGGTTAACGAGATGGTACCGAGTCAAAAATGGTTGTTATTTTATTATGAAAATATTTTCTTTAAAAGCCATATGCAACCCTTTCCATATTTTATAGTCGAGCCGTGACAGAATAAAACGCAGGGGAACCTTTGCCTGTTACGGCCATTTTTCTTTATTGTGTCATGCCATTTGTCGTCTCGGTCTTTCAAATTTAGCGCCATTGCACCCGTAAATATCCCAGATGTGTCACACAATTCTGCGCGATGAGAGTCACATATAGAAGGGAAAGGGGGCAATACAATGTTACATTTTCACGACTGTTCTACATTCCATTTCCTTAGTCTATGACTCCCTGGTCAGTTCTGCTGCAGATTTCTCTTTATGCTGCAAAATTGTTTTTGTGGCTTCCATAAGGAACATCTTAGTAAGCCTGCAAGTAAAAGACATGACAAAGTGGTTTTGATATTAATGCCACAACGTTAAAATCACGGTACAGTGGCCAAAGCCCGGGGGGTGACTTCGCTGTTGAAGGGGTGGGGATGCTCCTTGTCTCGTTTAGGGGTGTAAAATTGCGGATTTTGATTTATCATACAAACACCAATGAAACACCAGGTGAGCTTTCGCGCGAGTACATGATACATTCACAGGTGAAACGATGACCTTTCCAATGGCTACGTAATAAATCGCGCCTTTCATAGTAAAAGTAAAATGGTTTGGTATGCGTATTTTGTTGGTGTTTAAGTAATTAATTGGACATCACATCCCAGCCTAGTGATTTGGACTCTGCCACTGCCGGTCCCAAGCCCAAATGAGACAGGAGGAGGGTTGGGCGTGGGGCTAACAAACCCTCCCCATAAAAAGGTAGCCTGCTACAGAAACAGAAATTACTCAAGACGCCTCAGCTCTTGAGAGAGAAGGTCCTTAAGAAGACGGATCAATGGTCATTGATCAGTGACCATTTCAATTGAGAATGGTTCACAAGACCACGAAGATGTCACCAGACCACTCAACAGAAAATCAGACTGACCATGTTTGCATTGGAAAGAAATTCAGAAGTCGCTCCAGGACGTGAGAGTAAAAAGAGGTGCGGATGTTGCTTCAGACCAGACTTAGCTGTTGCACATCTCAAGCTAAAACTAAAGAAAAACTGGACTGGAGCAGCGCCTCGACGTAATAGCTTTGAAATCGGGCAGCTGAAAGAATGATGCAAAGAAGCTAAAGGAGTTCAGGGTCACAGTTAAAAACAAGTACCAACTTCTCTAGGAACGGATGAAAGATGACGAGGCTGTTGATTGTATTTGGATGGGAGTGAAGGAGTCTTTAGTTTCAACTTGTAGGTAGGTACTTGCCCCCAAGAAACACCACAAGGATAGGATAGCACATACATACTAACAACTTGTGACAATGTGGAAGGTGAATTGATCAACATGACACGAGCGTGGGACAAAGAAAAAATCCGAGGCCCTGACAAGAATCGAACCCATGAACTCCCGAACAACGGGCGGGAAGCGAGCTATGAGAACTGATGGAGAGCAAGGCCAGTTCATATGTGACAGGCGTCTTGCATACTGCTACAATCTGCACTGTTGTAGCCATTGCGAGTGGTGATAAGTGAATTCACATCTTTGTTCACTTATCACAACTAGTCACTATTTTTTCAAGTGCTTTCAGGAAAGCTTGATCATAACTTATATCACATCACAATTAAACAAACTTGTTACATTAATTAAGCAACACATACCATCTATAAAGGTTTGGGAAGTACTGGTTTAAATAGACCATCAGTAGACCCGGTTCACTTGAAATCCAAACTTCATCCAAGTTGTTTGCCATGCTCACTACCATTAACTCTGCACAGCGCTCAGTCGACATTAATTGTAAGCCAGATATATCAGGTGGATCCTTAAACTTCTGCAAGGGCAAAAGTCACCGGAAATTTATTTCAAATGGCGATTACACTTACAGTTACATTACTGAATGCCAGTTGCTGATAGCTCTTCATTGTAAACACACAAAGTCGGTTTCTGTCCCGTAGACACGAGTCAGCCCTGTACGTAGTACTCATATCTAGATGCCTTGGGCATTAGAGTTACATGACACGCTGTTCTCATTTCAATTGGCCAATCAAAGTCTAAGATAACAAGTAGAAATAGAAACTAGGAAAAATGTACCTTGGATTGGCTGCGTTCAGTCTACTCACATCATTACGCCAGCGTGGTTGCCCCGAAGGTGCAGTCGATATCACGCCCAACTAGTATCTAGGGAGACGCAGGTTCGAATCCTGCTCGGGACGAGAAGTTTTTCTTTCATTCCAGAGACATGTGTCTTGCCAGTTATTTACACCTTTCTATTTAAGTCTGAGATGTCTAATATGGTTGGCATCCCTGACAAGTCATTGTTTGTCTAAAAATTGTCAGTATGATGACAAAATAGCACTTCCCATAAGAGTCAATGTATGTTAAGGTATAACGTACCTTACAACTATCGAGAGCTAGCCACTGTCCAGTTGGTGATATTTAGGCTAACCTGCCTGCTTTTAAGGCTAACCAAGAAGTGCCATTTCGTCACTTTACCATTTTGTGTTTTCTACACGCCCCTGGACATACAAGGTACTAGGCAACGCTTCGTGGTGGTATACCATGATATTCCACGAGACACTTTTATTTTGTTGGCACACACAAAAGCCTATAGATGAGTGTGTATACCAAGAAAATACAACTGACAAGTGGGATATTCCATTTTATATAATAAGTCAAGTTATTTGTTACATTTTGATTAGTTCTCGCCTATGATCTATTGGAGGGCAGACCCATAGATGACATCAATTTAACAAACATTTCCCCTGTTTTTTTGTTGTTTTTTTTTGCTATTTTGGTTTTTCATGGCGGAAGGCTTTCAGAATTTGGATAATATTTAACAAGATTGGGTGAAAGATAACTAAGGTACAAAATGCCTTGCCAAGGCCGTGAGAAGATAGAAAAGCCGTTTTTTTTTTTTAGAAAATGACCCAGAAAAAATACTCAAGCTCTTCCATTCAGCATTCGAGTGAGACTAAGCCAAACACAAAATTGGTCTTATAAATGTTTAGGAGAATATATTTTTTTAAAAATTCAACTTTTTTCAGTCTCAAAATAATTGTTGACACAGATTGATGTCAGGAATGAAACATCAAAACATCACTTCTTAAATCAGTTAAAGTAAAGTTAACACAGTTAACCTTGCTTTCCGACACAAAATGTTCCAGTCCGTTTCAGGGCACAGCAGTCAGGCAAAGTATAGCTCACTAAAGCTCACGGCCAACTGTATCGCAGCTAGAAAGTGTTTCCGACACTATATCAAACTGATTTGAGAATCACCAAACACAGAAGTCACAGAAGACACAAATTTCCACCTTCACTAACGCTCCTTTCATTCAAAACTATAATTGAATAGCCTCCAATGTTGACTGCAACTGCAAGTTTTGAACCAAGCATATATTTTCCTCCTGCAATATTCAAGGCAACGTCCGGGTTTTCAGCTCACAGGGCTGCTCTGATGACAAAAACTGACTTGATTTTTCAGGCTTTTTCTATAAGACTTGTAGATTTCACAGTGAAATTCTGCTTTCCCAGTAAGTTTTCATTCTATGGGAAGTGATGCTCTATTCAAGGTTGACAGTGCCAATTGATTTCCCTGAACCAATCACAATTCTTTGCTATGCATAATAATCAATTAGATTACTTCATATTGTGTAGACCATAGATTTTCTCAACTTGTTATTTCTGTGTTACTTTGTCAAAGTGGGCAATTGAGGCCCAGCTTTCGAGTTTATATAAGTTGAGAGATTTTGAATTAAAAAAGCTTTTCCTGTGGTACCTTGTTTCATTATTACATAAAACAAATAGATCATTTCCATGTTGCCATGAATCTGTTCAGTAATAGATCACAGACAACGTCAAAATGTGGTAAGAACATCAGTGACACACTCGGCTATCGCCTTGTGTGCCACATTTTTGTTATCACCAGATTTTGATGTCATCTGTGATCAGTATTACTGAGCAGATGCAAGGCAACATGGAATCTATTTGTTAAGTATACCATGAGAAAGTGTTGCATAACCATTTAATACCATGTCTACTGGTGTAAATGTATATCTATAGCTTTATGTTACTTCATATTATATGTTTTACTAAATTACACTTTTATTTAGTATTTTATCTATTTGATGGATATTTAACTAGTTTTTTTCCTCTCATTTTATTATGTTTGTCACACATTTTATACATGAGCCCCTGGCTCAGATACTGAGGGCAACCTAATCCCATGCACGACATCAATAAATTAATTGATTGATTGATTGATGTCAGTATCTGTCATAGAACATACAGTGGCCAACACAAACTCTGCAGTGCGTGATGGGAGGATTGGGTGTAAAACAATGGCTTTCCTGTATCCTGATTGAGCGATCCTTAAAGGGTTACAAGTCTTTATAGATATATCGATCAAAAACACATTGTTTTCTTACTTCATCAATGTTCTCAGTGAAAAAATGAAGAGAAATGTTTGTCTTGACAGGTCCTGGCAGAACAGTCTGTACATGAATGTTGTGCTCAGCCAGCTCCAGCCGCGCAGTATCAAAGTAGCCCTAACAAAATGATAATGGCCATAAGTACCTGATGCATTTTCTGGCCATTAGACTTAGTGTTGTTTCCAAGACAGAGCCATTAGGGAGCACTGGCCAGGGGTTGAAGGGGAAACAGAATTAACTGTTTCCTGTGGGATCAAGCAAGCATATAATTCTGAAAGAACTAAAGAATGTTTCAAAATTTCCTATTTGACTTGAGACTTAACAAGCTTGATTTTCACCACTCTCTCAAGTCTAGCCTGTGGTGGGTGATTGAAGCCTCACTTGAGACACGACCTGATTATACCCCATTCAAGCTATTGTTTCCTCATGAAGTTCAATTTAAATACTGTTGTTTCCTTGGACATTATTATGTGAGAAAAGAAGATAAAACAAGAAATAGACAGTCTTAATTTAACAAAAAAAAAGATTAAGTAAAAAGGTATGTTGTTGCGCGATTTAGCCATGTGCTGACATGTGTTAGTAATTTCTACAGGTAGCTTGCAGATGCACTTCAATTAGCAGCATTTGTGCCCTATTAGTACATACCTGCAATGCATGTTTACTGGCACAATAAGTTGCTGAAAAAGGTACGCCTATGAAGAATATTTAATTTTACACATAGTTATCAGTATTACTACAGAATTCACTCACAAAATTATTTCATCATAAAAATCAGCTGCACGTTCGGTTGGTCGGTCTGTCATTCAGTCAGTCAGTCTGTCAGTCAGTCATCCAGTCATTCAGTCAGTCAGTCAGTCAGTCAGTCATTCATTCATTCAGTCCATCCATCAGCCAAATTGAGTCAGTCAGTCAGTCAGTTAGTCAGTTAATCAGTCAAATTGAGTCAGTCAGTCAGTCAGACTGCATTAGTCATTCAGTCAGTCATATTGAGTCAGTCAGTCAGTCATTCAGTCAGTCAGTAAGTCATATTAAGTCAGTCAGTCGAATCGAGTCAGTCAGTCAGTCTGTCAATCAGTCAGTCGGTCAGCCAGCCATTTAGTCAGTCAGTCAGTCAGTCAGATTGAGTCAGTCAGTCACTCGATCAGTCACTCAGTCAGTCAGTCAGTCAGTCATCAGGCACTCCTTTCAAGACTTTTCAGTTTTATAAAACAAGTTTAACAATAAATTATTTAAACCCATGCAGTTAATACATATTTTATAAAACCCAAAACTTGTCAAATTTAGTCATTCCAACAAATGAATTAAAATTAATGACATTACATGTTTTTCCAGCAGTACTGCTCACCACCACAATCTGCCCCTTGTGACGTTCAATCATATGCGGGAGGACTGCTTTGGTCAAAGAGATGGGTCCAACAAGGTTTAAATCCAAAAGTGCTCTATCCACCTCTAATGATGTTTTTTTCACCAAAGCTATCTGTGACCTACCAGCATTGTTCACCAGAATGTCAACCTAATACATTGAGAAAACAACTGAACTGGTAGTCCTGCTTCAAATGCCTCATGTTAATCTGCTGTTGTTTTCTTGGGCTTTGTTTTTTTATTTCTATTAAGGTTCAGTGCATGACGATCGATTGTGCAAAATTGGGAATGCACTTGGGCATGAATAAAGAAATAATGACAACGGAATGTTCTAACTACAAAAGTTATACTAAACCAGTCTATTGCACCTGAGTATATGACTGTACCTCATAGAACAAGAAAATCACTTATTTATAAATATTAATATAAATTATAATATCATATTTCATGGCAATATCAAAACATCAAACAAAACTTGTCTCTGTTAAAACTTCATTACATAATTCGTGAGTCTATATAATATAAAAGTCATTATTTTTATTGTAACTGTGCACAGTAAAATTATTGGACAGATTATGAAATACACCTGTACACACAGCTGGTCTATCACAAAACACCTTTTTGTAATGTCATCTGACTACTAATTTAACCCAGGCTCCAGCGGAGTATTGGACCTCTCTCCTTCCAAAACATAATTGTTGTTTTCATTGCAGAATCAGTGTATCATACCAGCAAAATTGCCTTGTTTGACAGTCTGAAACCCTGTCTTTACATTATCAAGAAAAAAACACTGTATACCTTTCCAAAGTGTTTGAGGACATCTTGAGTCAGCTTTTCATGTGTGTCATATTTTAGCAAGTCCAAGGGAAGGACAAGAATATCTTGATCTGTTTTAAATGAGGAATCATGAGCAATGGCAATGGCTGAAATATAAAAATTTACATAAAATTTATTATGAAATGGGCATTAGAAATTAGCCAATAACAGTAAAATTAATTATAAAAGAGGGTTTACATGAATTTTTTTTTTACGTGTCAGACGTGGCACAAAGAGCCCAAAGTCTAAACGTTATCATATAAAGGTATCCAGCAAGTGGATTTTAAAACAATGAGATTAACATCAACTCGGGAAATGGTTGCTGGTGAGATTTCATTCTAACTTGTAATATTATTGGTTTTTATTATATGGCTGTGTCTCACAACGACTGGGAACTACCGAAATCATGAATTTGATTGGCTGAAATCGATATTGACCGCGGCCTAGATTTTCCCATCTAGGCCGGCATCTAGACCGCTTTCATTTTGCATTGAAAAAGTAGCAAACTCAAACACAAAAATGTTCACCGTTTTCTTTTATTTTTTTCTCAATCATTTATGGAGGTGCCAAAAAGCCTGATGACAAAACAAAGTAAAGAGGACGAGCAAATTTTGGCAGGTTTAAGTTAAGCTCATCTTCATTTGCAAGCAAAATGTCAGCAAACCAGTTACATTAAACGAATTAAAGTTTTCTTCTTTGCCATAAAATAAACATCTTATTAACCGAGCTAAGTCGATCTGTATGGGAGAATCTTGACCTGTTGTGTGTACAGAACTCACTGCGTTTGGTCTGTACTCACGACCTTGGTGAAGATTCTTCCATACAGACCTCCTGCTTGGTTAATAAGAGCTAAGTAATAATAATAATAATAATAATAATAATAATAATAATAATAATGGCATTTCGGGCAGTATATCCACAGGGTGGCTCTTCGCCTGCCCGATGCTAACTAAATTTACAATTTTACTTGTAAATTTACAATTTACAATTTACAAGTAATAATATTGTAATAATATTGTAATATTATTGGTATAAAGCCGACATGCATCATGCTGTGTAATCTAATGGCAAGACAATTAACTCTCACAGTGCCTCTCTCCACCCAGGTGTATAAATGGGTACCAGCAAACTTAACGCTGGGGGTAAACCATCCAGGGGGGAGTAGAAATACTCCTAGTCACTTCATGCAACAGAAACTGAGATAAGCTGCGGCTTGATGAGCCACTTTGCTCGTATGCAGACTTTATCTTTTACCTTTACCCTTGCAAGGCTGCTCTTCTATGAAAAACTGTGGTGACATAATCAAATCATTCAGGGACCTTGACCCGATGTGTGTGTGTCTGGGTGTGTGTGTGGGGGGGGGAGGGGGACTCCCAAATAAAAAGGATGGGGAGTCTCCTCGTACCTTTTTGGGGTTAAAAACGTGGTTTTGGTCCCTCTTAGGATGCTTAGCCTCAAAAGGTCCACACCGGGAGCTTTTGCAGTACCTTTAAGGGTATTGAGCCGGGAAACTGTGGCAGGAGATAATGTGTTATGTAAGAATTGGTACCTCTTTGAAGGGGACAAAAAAATTCCGACGAGCACCCCCGTCAGGGAGTTTGCTTGTCGCGAATCAGATGGCAAGCTGTTCTACAGCTCAGCTCTAGACAATAAATCGGGGAGCTATCGTTTGTTTGGGCAGAGATTGCGCCAGAGAGTCCGGGGCTGGGCAAGTGTCCGTCCTCTGGCCGTGGTAAAATTTCCAAAGCCCCGGAGCTTTAAGGAGATCTCAAAAGCTTGCCATTAAAATAGTACGACGTACTTAATTTATCCAAACCCATTTTGCCCAAGTTATTTTATCTTAATTCAAGCTACCTGCACAATTCTTCTTGACTCTCTCTAATTCTGCCTTCCTTCTCGCAGACAGTACTAATTTGCCGCCATATTTGACTAGTTCATAAGCCAAATATTCACCGATACCGCTCGAAGCGCCAGTAATCCAGACCACTTTCCCGCGCAAGGCAACCGCTGGATCTTGACCAATCCTCTCATAAATCATCAATAAAAAATCACCATCTTGGAATTTGAAAAGTAAGAAACAAACAAGAGGGACAAGAACTGCAGCGATCAGGAAATTTCGGCCCATTACGATGACCTTGCAACTTATGACCACGTCTGTAACAAGACACGTGACCAATCGATGATAAAACAAAAAAATATTGGAATAGGAATCGGGACCAAGGACTAAGGAACGAAAGAACAGTGAACAGGGAATGGGAAATACGGAGTTTTGGTTTTACCTAAACGTGTTACACCACAAAGAACGTATAATCGATAAACCTGCGGAATTTTATCTATTTATTTTTTTTTTCATTATTCGAGAACTTTGTGTTTAGAGATTCCCTCAGTTGCTATACATTATTTGGCATGGGAGAGATTTGTCTGATTTTGCCACTTAGTCCCCGTTTAGTCCTTAATAAATTAGTTGAACCTCACTATTCCAAACTCTCAGGGGAATCAAAAAATGGCTCGAAATAGCAGGAGGTCGAAATAACCGATAGTAAATGACTGTAGCGCAAATCCAAGGGAATGGTTTTAAGTTCGACATAACCGAATTCGATTTAGCGGGGTCCAACTGAAATGCTATATCTTTGCTGCTTTTATTTGGTCTCGATAGAAAATAGATTAGCATGGAAATGGTTGTTTGAGTTGTCTGCGAGAGTAAAAGTAACGTGCAAGGTAAATCTGTGAGCCCAAGAGAAAAATTCTTTTCGCTAACGTATTTTTGCCACATGCGACTTTAATAAGTATCTCTCTGCGCGAACTGCTGAATTTAGTTTTTTGCAAAATTAAAGGTGATTAATAGGAAAGATATTTGTTTACAAACATTGTTTTTGTTATATAAATGTACAAACCGTTAAACAAAAAAATTCTTTGTTTCACCAACCAATAGTTCTCTGGTTGGCATCTTAATAACAATAGATGACGTCACTGAGTCTTTGCTATTCTGTCTCAAATGGTTGGCCGATCGTTTGAGACCATTATTGCAGCATAAAATGATAAAGATTGGTAGTAATCCATCAGATGATAAGCGAGAGAGTGCTGCAAAGGGTTGTCATGCACCTTGATTAAAACGAAGCAAACATGGACAATAGACGTATTGGGTTAACGTGTTTACAGCTTGTTGCTACCCAATTCATACCACGTGATGATTCATTTGGGAGGTTGCAATTGTTCTGTTTGTACATACACTCATGCACTCAGCTGCGCGTGACAAGTTGCACAATTGGAACCACACGTGATCTGAATTGGCTGGCAACAAGGATAAACACTTAAGCCGAATACGTCTATAGCTTTCTTTTTTACATTAAAGCCGAAACATGATTAGGGTAAAGCTGCAACAAGTCGCAGGGACAAGTCCCATCGTGTGAACTGGCCATTTTTGCTTCAAAATCTGGTCGCAGGGAACAAACTTTGGTTCCTACGACTAGTCCCACGAATTCAAACCAGTTTGAATTTTTGGGACAAGTCCCTGCGACTTGTTCCTCAAAACGCTTCGTGTGAACTGTTCGTGGGCAAGTCCCTGCGACCAGTCCCTTCGTGTAAACTCTTCAGGCGACTAGTTGCAGGGACTAGTCGCAGGGAATAGACCCCTCGTGTGTGCCGACAAATATTCTGCTTTCTATTCATCGCCGATAACTGCCGTCGTATTTCTTCATCGGCCCATATTTCAACTAGACATTTGGCCTCATAATAGCCCCAATTTTGGTTCTTTAGGGCAGTCGCCTCCTCTCCGCATCCATCCGCCATTTTTAACGTGTTTGGTCTGATCATAATTGAAGGTTGTTTTAATCATGCTCAGAATAATCATGTTTCATTCGCGCAATGCACTGTCTGATGTGAACACTTTTCATAACGAAACACGTTTCATTCGTGATCAGACTAATCATGTTTTCGGCCTAGTGAAAACACAGTTTAGCTCTTCTAATAAAAGTCTGGACACCCCATCTACTTGTACAGGGGCGGATCCAGGAATTTCTGAAAGGGGAGGGGGGGGGGTTGTACACCTTTAAACTTTCGACGCCATCGGCGAGGATAGCGAATGCTGCAGGTGAGAGCTTCCAAGGGGCTCCGAGGTCATCCCATTTTTTTTTTCCGATTTTGTCTTCTAAAACGCGATTTCCAATGTTCCTGACACGCGTTCGTGAAAGCATGATATAAAATCTGGAGTTTACCTTACTTCTCAACCAGAAAAACACAACTAATAATTCAGTCGTGAAATGTACCTTATCTTCAGTTCCTAAAGCCTGGTTCACACTAGCGACAACGACATCGTCACTAACGACAAAAAAGGGACGTTAATTCGACGTAAAAAGGACATTATATTTGTAGTGTGAACATGTAGACATAACTAGAATGACATATTAGCAACATGACAGCATGAACATAACGACATAAAGATCAAACTGATCTTTTCCCTATGTCTTTATGTCGATGTCCTTATGTCGCTAATGTGAACCGGGCTTAACTTGACAATCAGTCACTTGGTGGAAGTGAAACAACTTCAATTCGTATACAACAATTTTATTCTATAACTTTTATGAAAAGTCGAGAAATAAAAATACCCCTGAGCATTAAGAAATGTTTAAACTGGAGAGCGAAACAATCTAATTATTTTAGTGCAAATCTACTAGTAGTTTGCTTTATCAAATCCTCTTCACAGACACTTTTCTTGGCAACTTGCACGGCTCCGTAGAAGATCACAATTATGTGAGATGAACTTGTAATTATATTATTACACGTGAAGTAACTTTTGGTTGGTCTAGAGAACGCCTCGGGTGTAGGTGAAACACGTAAACAGGTGTTTGAAATTGTTTATTAGAAGCAGATTATGAATCGAGAACATATGCATGTAAAAAAACGTTTGTAACTTCACTTGTAGGAAAACAACTACTACAGTACAGCAAAGTTAACGTAATTAGGAAATATATAATTTTAACCTACACTGACAAAGATAATAGAAGCAAAACGGTATATACTTCTTTTATACCCTAAAGTTTACCTTCCGGTGCTTTTAAATGAATAAACAATTGAGATTAGCGCTCACCGGCGTGGGAGGGGGGAGGGCGGGGAGGGGGGTACTCCCATTTAAAAAGGACGGGGGCGCCCGTCCGAAATTTTGAAAAGAACACCTAAGAGGTACCAAGATCCTGTTTTGTGGGCGTGGCTTTGAAAATTTTTCTCCCCTAAGAGGCACCAATTCTTACATAATACATT
>NW_028301564.1:6222500-6240000 GCF_042242905.1 Orbicella faveolata | reverse complement strand
CTGCAATTGTCTATACATCGGTGAGACTGGAAGGCGACTACGGGGACGTTTCAGCGAGCACCTCCGCAGCATTCGAAACCGATCGCGTGGGTTTCCCGTAGCTGAACATTTCAATTCCGCCTCCCACTCTCTGGATGACATCATGGTCTGTAGCTTGAAACAGTGCTCTGGTAGTAGCATCAGCCGCAAGCAGATTGAAATGAAATTAATCTTCAAGCTGGGCACCCTTCGACTGAACGTACTGAGCATTAACTTCAATTTCTTGTGACTGTGATTCTAGCGCGTATTACACATACGCACGCTAAAACAATGGTTTTCATATGCGGCAGCACGCCTTTGTCTACTTTGTACTTCCTACACGCGCGCTGTCCGTGCGTGCGTACGCGTACAGTTTTTTGTATGGCGTCGCTCAATCATTCCACTCATTCGTGCCCTCACGGGTGGAGGGCACGAGATTTTTAATCTCACAAACTTTGTCTCAAGTTGAAGCGGCTTGCTGTAGCCAGCAAAAGCAGCAACAGAGAAAAAGGTTACGGTGGAGTTTTCTTACCTCTGTACGAGTGTGGTAAGTTAATTACGTACAGCGATGAGCGAAGATCGATTGACCAGCAGTCGTGTGAGACAAAGTTTCTAAGATCAAAAATCTCGTGCCCTCCACCCGTGAGGTGATAATTGACCACGTTCCCAGTCTCGGCCGAGTGGTGACGACAGCAAACTGATCAACTTAGCGTCGTCAAGCATCAATTTCCGCTATTTTGGCCGTCATATTGCAAGTTTTTGGCCAGCTAACACGGTTAAAACTGAATGCGTGATTCATTGGATTGCAGAGAGAGAAACTACAGGCCTTACTTTGTGAGTTCAGCAAGAAATATTGTGAGTAAATGCTCTTTTTGTGTGCAAATTTGACTCGCTTCCGAAGAGTGTTTTGTCGTCAAACTGGCCGAAGTTTTCTACTTTGTCTCTTATTATAACACCGTAGGATAAATAAATCAAAATTCTCTCAAACTTCGTTTAAACTCTCCAGGATAAGAAAAAATGACACCATTGAATGTTCAAGAGTCTTTATTCGGTAAATTACCCATACATTGAACGAATTTAATGTTAACTCCTGATCTCCATACAAACTCTTATATTTCAGCCACAGTTCACCATACAAACTCTTATATTACGCTTGGGCTACCTGTGATTCCACCTAATGAAGAAGGGCTAAGCCCGAACCGTTTAGATTACCAGCGAATGTTTGACACTTTTAAGACCCTTTTGAACCTTGTATGTTAGAAAAGGTAACGATGCAAAGAACCCAGCAATTCTCAGCTTTTTCTTTGTTACCAAAAGAACCCAGCGTTAAATGCAGTGCATGTGTAGTAAGTTGAAAAAGTGCGATTGAATGCGAAATAGCATCCTCGGAAGTACGCCCATTTCTCGAGAACCACTCATTAGAATTTCACGAAATTTGGCACGAAAATACTTTAGGAAAGAAGTAACTGGAGTATTGAAAAAAGTTGCAACTTTAACAAAGGAAATTCTAGATATTCCAATGAACATTCAACAAGGGATAATTAAAGATCTCTCTGTTAAATTATTATTAAAATAGTGTTAACTTGTGAACGTGGTTACAAGCTTATTCATGTTGCCATGGTAACGGCACATTGGTCAGCTTAACTATCAGAAAACTGAAGTTTGTGTAGTTTTGGCGACCAAAGAGAGGATCAAGGGTTTTAGAGAAAAAGTTGAATGAAACACAGGTATCAAAACCTGTGTTCAGCCACCTTAACTCGCATCAATTTTGCTGTACGCATTTCTACTAGGGTCGTGCGCGTTTTCTGGCTCTAGTACGGCTCTCATACGGGACCTTCTTTCTTATTGTTTTCCAAGGAAATTGCGCGCGGGGCCTTACGGGTCATATGTTTAACATGCTTGTTTTATCCCAAGAGGGCACGGCAACGAATGCTGCAATCCGATTGGTTCTTAGCTCGGTCCGGATTTTCCCATCTCTGACCACGGTCATGGTAACTACAGGAAACGGAGCGGTGAAATTGTCGTGTTGGTCAATTTTCCTGAGTGAACCGGCGGTAATCGTCAACCTTTGCCCTTTTTACACTTCCATCGATGATTAATCAACGCGAGTTTATCTCTATTCACTTTTAAGTGGCAAGGAGAGTCACTAAATTCAATTGAATGTTTTGAAGGTGTAAGAGTTTGGTTGGTTGTTTGTAGCTCGGCGTTGTAATGGCGCGTAATCCTGCATTTCTCTCGCCTTACAATTCTAAGCAAAAAAAAAGGCAGTTGCAGTCGAGTTTACCTCTTTGATCGTTGCTGTATTTAAGAGAATTGTTGTGGAATACACGTGACAAATTTCCTCGCTTTCTGCTTCTCAATTTACGGTAGAAAAGTCTGATTTCGGTTAATTCGCAACGACTGATAGAAATTGTTTTTGTAGTACAACTTCAAACTTTGCACGAAATTTCACACCGTAAAATCAATTTTGGAGAACTGGTGAACTAGATGCAACTAACATAAAAAAGTTTGAAATAAATCTGTTCTTTAATACATCTTTCTTTATCTAGTATCTGAGTTACTCGCCCGTTCGTTCGTTAGATTTTTTACGATGGTTTGTAGACGGCACGTAAGCCAAGTTGCGTAAACAAACCTACTTGTAAGCCAATTTACCCCAGGAAAAAATAAATATGCTATTTGCCGGCTTAGGGTCGGTCCGTTAAGTGAAAAACTGTGACCTCGGGCTTGAAAATGCTGCCCTCGGCCTCGGGCAACATTTTCAAGACCTCGGTCAGAATTTTTCACTATACGGACCTCCCAGCCGGCAAATAACATATTTATTTTCACAAGTGAGAAGATCACCATTGCTATGGTTACATAATCCCTTAAAAAGTACTTAGATGTGTTGCTGTATGGTCGAAACATCATGTGTTCATCCTCGGAAATCTTCGGTTATCTTCGGAAGTCTTTGGAAATTTTCGGAAAATGTTCGGAAACGTTTGTCGGGCCTTCGGGCGACTTTTGGAGAATCTCCGGAAATCTTCGGAAAGCGTTCGGAAATCTTTGGAAAATCGCCCAAAAAAGTCGTCATTAGTATGTTTATATAATAAACAAAATAATACATGGCTGCTTGTAGATATGGAATTTCTCTTCTCGTGGTCAACTTTATATCTAACTCGTGAAGTATCAAGTTGAACACTCGAAGAGAAATTCCATATCTACGCGCACCCATGTATTATCCTCTATGTTGTCTGTATAAAGCGTAGACGAAGTGTTATTTTCATTTTGATTTTGGAAAGTGTGAAACAATTTGTTTCTGTGGTGTTTAGAGTTTTAACCGGTAATCTTTCTCATTTAAGGTATCATGGTATTGAGGTGGTCCGATAGTGTTTGGAAATCGTGCTTTTACGCGAGCGCTCCCACCAATCTATACATTTCCTAAAAGCTAAATTACCGTTTTCTGATTGGCTACGCTACTCACTATTTATTCTGTGATAGATAGTAGCGTAGCAGAGTGCCCTTGGTAACAAAATGACGGCCACTTTTTTGCGTTTTCGAGCTGTCTGTGAAGAGGATTTCGATAAAGTTTTGAATGACTAGTAGATTTATACTAAAACAATTAGATTATTTGCTCTCGATTTCTATGCGTGATAGTTGACGAGGGCGCAGCCCGAGTCAACTATCACGCGATAGAAATCTCGAGGTCATAATCTAATTGTTTATTAGTGTAAATCTGCTAGCGTTCTATCAGGAACACTGCTCTCTGATTGGCTACGCTACTCACTATCTATTCTTTGATAGATAGTGAGTAGCGTAGCAGTGTGCGCTTGTTAACAAAATGACGGCCGTTTCTTCACATTTTTGAAGTGTCTGTGAAGAAAAACTAGATAGAGTTTTGCAAGACTAGTAGATTTATACTAAAACAATTAAATTATTCGCTCTCGATTTCTATGCGTGATAGTTGACGAGGGCGACAGAAATTTCGAGCTCTTAATCTAATTGTTAGTTTAAAAGAATACAATCATCGACAATGATATGTTTGAAATTTTCAAAAAAGTTCATGTCACAGTGAGATTGAAAGAAATAACCAGGAACACTGTTTTGCTTGAACTGGTTCGCTTTCTCGCATGAATTATTTGAGCGGCGTGATTAACTGATCGCAAATGTTTACTCACACATTACCCTAAAACCCAGATGTGATTTGGGTTTTTTTGTACACCCTCCGAAAGGTTGTTGTTTTCAATGCGGTTGTTTCGTCCGACACCGTTTTTCGAAGAAGGTATCCTAGAACATAGCTGCCGATTTTCAGCTAATTCCGTCGGAAGACGCGCGTAAACGAACCAAAATTGCTCATACTTATATGCAGTTTTATTTTATCGAAAAAAGACGAAAAACCTTATTACGAGATAGGTATGAGTAGGTGTTAAAAATCCCGTCATGTTGCAAGATTTGATGACGCATTTACAGACTATGGGTCAGGCTACAACAGCAATGGCTTATGACAACTTGAAAAACACGTCTACAATAGCTTGTTCTTCGTTCTTCGTCGTCTTCGTCGGGACCGGTTTCGTTAAACTCCTTTAACCATTCTTCTTGGTTAAAATGCGACCCACGGTCGCTCAATGCCAACGTTCTTGTGCGTTCGACGCTGAACGGGTTGATCTCCACAAATTTTCGTCTTTTCAGGTTCAAGGAAGAAGAAAATGGGCGTTTTTGTTCTGACATTACAAAAAAAAAAAAAAACAGCAACGAAAGTTAACTTGCGTTGAAACGGAGTTGAACCAGACCGAGAACAGTTTGCGTGCACGTCTACTTTGTTCAAATGAAATATCACACCGCAATAGGCCATTTGCGAATTACCTCCAGCCTCTTTCTCAAAGCGAGTCTTGGTGCCCATTCTTTCATACGAAAATGAGATTTCATTCACATGCAAATTAAACTCATTTTCATATGAATGGTTGTGCACCAGGCCTCGCTTTGATAGAGAGGCTTAAGGCAACTCGGATGTTGGCTATTCGCATTACACTTGACAACTGGTGATGAATCTTTAAAATAGGTGGTGTCAAAAACTTGTGAACGCGCAGTAAGGGGTAATGGAATTCAAAAATTATTTTTTCTCTTTATCTTGAAACGTAAAAAGCTTTTTTCCCATTCTTTTGCTAAAAAACAACATCATCTCAGTTTTCTCAGTTCGAGCGGCAAAGAACAGTTTTCGTTAAATTCACCTACCATGATACCTTAAATTAAAAACAGAGGATTTTATAAAGGTGGCTTAGGAAGATGACGTTTATTTGAATACATAGATTATTTTTTGCACCACGAAACTTAATATGTTTTGCTGTAGAGGATCGCTCTTAAAGACTTGTTATTTTGTTGACTTTGGCTTTTCACTCCAATATTCACTCGATGGCCATAACCTGGATCGAAGGCTTCGTTTTCCACATCCGTCGAGGCATGTTCCGTAGAGGTCTGTGCAGTCCCCACATTTAGAAAAATCAGTGCACTGAGAATTACATTGTTGATAATTCGTGAAACACTCGTCATCACATACACTTTGTGTTGAAGATATGTGAAGAGTTGCCGCTAAACAAATGATGACCAGTAGAGAGAACGCATTCTTCATCTGAAATGAAGAACATATCCTCATTAACAAGGGCAAAAAATCCTTTGCTGCTAATGGCCTCTCTCTTCCCTCTAATCAATTTTGGTTTAGTTTTGTTTTTAAAATTTCCAATAGGCCACCGTTAATCCGGTCACCAACGGACCACAAAATTCTGGTCGTATTAACGGGGTGGCAGTATTACAGGGGCTATTTAAATAAGAAAATGACTGACTGAGCTTTTTTTCAGGCCAGAATAAATTGGCCGTAATAAAATTAACGGGGTGGTCGTAAGGCGGTGTTCCACTGTATCAACATGTTAACATGTCTCCGAGGCTTTGAGGACAGACTTCTATATTTGGTGTTGTTTTCTTTGTATTCAAGTCTCTTTTGGGAATTGAGAAACAAAAGAAACTTGAAACCCGAAAGCCTCGGAGCTATGTTAGAATATTGTTACATCGAACGTAGCCTATTGACGTTGAAGGTCTGAGTAGTTCCCTCGACTCCGGTTCAAGCGGTCTTGGCCGAGGTAATTTTAAGTGGTATTAACACGTGTAACACTCGTACCAATGCGAGTTCATACCAGTATGACCACTACACGTGATGTTTACAAGAACGAACCTACGTCCAACGTGGGATGAAGTGACGCCATCTTGGCCTGGATGACGAAAACTGTACGTACGCTGCCCGTTCTAGTCTAACATAAAACTGGTTTCATACCGAAAACTGGTTTCATAGCTGTATGAAAGTTATACCGGTATCTTGTAAACAGCTCCTAACTTTGTCCACCCAGGACTTATGTTGTACAAAAGGTGGATAACGAGATCCAACGGATAACACGCTATGAACATCCGTGGTATCTATTGAAGAGTGATTTATCCGTTCGATAGCGTGGAACAGCTGGGGCAAGGTTTTTATATGAGAATAAACGAATTAGATGCTAGGGTAAACAATTAACCCTGCGTTAGACCAGCATCCGGCCCTTTAAGGGGCGTAGAATAACCCTCGTGTAATCGGAATCGCGAATACTTCCGTTTTCCGAGCAGCATTTTGAGCCGAATAGGCGATGCTGGAAGTTAAATAGGAAATTTACGCCGGAGCAGAATCATTAAGCCAAACCTAACCAAAAGAGACCGAAAGCAAAACGATGTTACGTTTCATATCATATAAATAAATTTTTGTTATATTAAAAATAAAGCAAAACGATAACTGTAGTCATGCTGGAAAAACTTAAGGCTGGTTTTCGTTAGCGACGGAGTCGTAGTCGGAATCGTAGTCGGAATCGTAGTCGGAGTCGGAGTCGTAAGAGAGCTTACGACCTAGTGAAAATCGAAAATCGGAGTCATAAGCAGAGTCATAAGCTTGACGGAATCGGAGTCGGAAGAATCAGAACGTTTCCATTTCTTCCGTTTCCGTTTACGACTCCGTCGCTTATGATCCAGTGAAAACTAGATTGTCGGAGTCGGAAGCATAAGCAGAAGAACCAACCAATCATAAGGCCCTGAATCGACCATTGTGATTGGTTTATTCTTCCGCTTCTGCTTGCGACTCCGACAATGCAATTTTCACTAGAGCGTAAGCGACGGAGTAATAAGGGGAACCTGTGTTCCGCTTCTGACTCCGTCGATTTGATTTTCACTAGATCGTATCGCTCTATGCTTCTGATTACGACTCCGACTACGACTCCGTCGCTAGTGAAAACCAGCCTTTAAAGAGCAAATTACAAACGTGTAACGAGCCGTTGAAGCTGAACCTAAAACGAGATGCTGCGGACAATCGTGAATTTCACAAAATTCACTTCTCAATTTGTCAGTTGTACTTGATTTCACTAGTGCTAGTTTACTGGACACGATACGCTTCAACTAGAATACTTTCGCGCGTAAATAATGAGAACAAGCCTGGTGAATCTGCTTACTGGATCGCTGGTAGAGTTATAATATATGAACGCAAGGATTTCTTGGCTTTCGAAGAGGCCGTATTTGTCAATTTGAAGCGTTTGGAGTCGTCGGCGTTTGAAATCAAGCAGAGACTTAAATTGTTCCGGACATTTTTGGCAACTTACTTTACATTGCCATGCGCTTATTTTCTGATAGGGAGTTTACGCAACCACGAGGGCGATATTTTAGGTTGTGTCTATTGGCGTTAGAACTATCCTCAGCTTAACGTCATATCATTCTGTTTATTAAAGGTTTTCTTGCGGGAACGGGGTGGGGGGGGGGGGGGGGCGGGGATAACGTTGTCCTGGTCATCGCGGTTTGCGTAAACAGCCTTACATCTGCCGTTATGAGTTAGTTATGGCTAGGAAACGACTCTAAAGGGTTGGAAGTGGTACCGCCTTATGCGGCTACTGATGTACGAATCTTTCTGTAAGAATATTGAAGCTGAAAATACCCAAAATTAAGAATAACGCTGAGAAAATATCCTAGGCTGAGGTTAAAAAAAGAGTTTCCTTTTTTTTTTCAGCCTCGGTGTTAAAAATGTTTAGTTACAATATTTCTTTTTTTGCCTATATTTTATTTATTTACATGTTTGTTTTTTAATTCAGTTTATCGAAGCAGCACAGTTGAGAGATCATTTATGAACATGTCTAATAATTTTTCAGCCTGGGTGTGACAATAATATAAACAGTCCGAAGCCAGAGGGTACGTCCGACTTAGTTTTTTTTTTCCCTTTTCCGTTATTTTATTTATATTATTTACATGGTTGTTTACTCATTTACTTTAGTTTATCTTTAAGTAATATCTTCTGTTAAATATTAGAATACGCGTGTGTACTCCTTTTTCGTTCACAAGCCTCTACATTTTTTTAAATCCATTTTTAATCTATATGTTGTTCTGTGGTAATAAGGAAACTTTTAAAAAACTTGAAGAGTGTTATGAAGATGCAGCTCTCTGCACAAATAACGGAAAGCTGCGAAGTGATGTATTGGGGCATTTTCGAAGTATCCGTGATAAAGTACAAAACTCTATTTCTTTTGATTTGCTGATATCGTAACTGAGAGTTAAACAGCTTTAGGCTGTCACTGATTCCTGTAAGTAAGCAAGCCACGGCAGTCAATGGTAGAAAAAAAGCATATATATATGAAAGTGTTCGGCTACTATAAGCTGCAATATAATGCTTTTGACCTGCGTAACCCGGCCGCATTGCTGATCAGTTCGGAAAACGCACCCATCTTTCGTTGCTCACTATGCATTTAAAGGGACGATAAATTAAATGTAATTCGTTAAATGAATAAACAGTTTGAGGTAAACAGGATGATCTTCAGTTGAACAGAAAAACATTCTAATTTTAATAAAAGATATCACCTGCGAAGGTAATGAAAGACTCATTCAATAACAACTTCGGATCAAACAGCATGATTTTCTAATTTACGTAAACAAATTGTGAGAGTTCCCTTTTACATAACGCTTTATCGAGTTTCATTTGCTATAAATGTGGTAAAAAGGCGGAGGGATGATGCTAGAGCAAAGCTAACTGTGAAAATGGAACGACACGAGTAACTAAACAGGCCGATGTGATCGACCTGTTTAGTTTTTTTTATCACCAAATCAAAAGTAAAAGAGTTTTGTATTTAATCACGAATACTTCGAAAATGCCCAATAGATCTTGGAAATCTTTCAATCATCATTCAATAAATGGGTCCCAAATGAATGAAACCTACGATACAGGCACTGTTGAGGGGAGGGAAAGAGTTCGGCTCTGTTGAGTGCAGCTTCTGTCGGGCATAATCAACAGTAAGCCTGTAGTTTGGCCTGTTTTTTTATCGACGTTTCCCCACGTCCGCGGACTTCGACAGACCAAAGGCTCAACTTTGTGAATTTTCTGCTCGCGTGTTCCAGACCGTTGATTTGAATTAATTTGAATCTTATGTTTTATTACTATTGAAAAAATCTGTCGATTTCCTTTGTGGTTAAACAAAATGTGAGTCAACTGCGGTTTTCCATGTAGAATTGCAGCTTTCCAAAACAAACTAATAAACTATAACTAATACCAATTTCTGAGAAGTAAGGTTGAAACCATTTTCATGTTCACAAAGTAAAGCATTTAAATTGCGATCAAACATAAACGCGGTGGAAGAACTTAGAGCGTGCAAAACGGTTAATGAAGCCTCCGGCACAAGCTTCGTTGTCATAACCTTTTAATGATAACATAAATTTAGAGATCAAGGCAGATATTTCTTGCTTCACTCTATGTACTTGTTAACAAAACGGCCGACGCCCTCTTAAAGTAAATATCATGGAGTCTTAAAACGCGAATGACCAAAAAGAAAATTCGAGTAATGATTTGTGAATGCAGACACTTCACAAAACTAAGAGGATTTATGTAATAAATCTCTTGGATAAATGCTGTATTGTATTTATTATATAGAAAACAAAGTCGACCTTGACAAACGAAGTGATAAAGAAAAAGAAAAGCCTAAACAATGAAGACACTTTACATCTTCCCGGAGGCGAAAAGATACGTTGGGCTAAGAGTACAGAACATAAAACCTGGTTACTTGAGCTTTTCATTGTAATCTAAACAATTGTGGAACTAATACCCATGTTTTTTCAAATGGGCGAAAAGTGGTGGTGTGAAAATGCTTGAGCTAATTTGAAGGGAGACTTGTGATTTTCGGCATCGCTTTAGAGTAGAAAAATGAGAAAAAACACGGAATAAATGAACCTTCTGCCGGCTTTTGAAAATAGTAAATTGCAAGGAAAAGTGTAAGTTCTGTCATTTGCATAAACTTGATTGCGTAATCAATAAAAACGCAATAGCCGGAGGCTCTGGTAAAACCAGAGACTTCACGTCAACATTTCAAAACAAGAATGGAACACTTCGCGAAAGAGCCAAAGAAGATGTAATTTGTGATTAGGAAGATTTAAAAAACACGATCAAACAGATCTTTGCTTAAACTGAGGCCTAACTAATCTGCAACCGGATTAAAAAGGCGTGTTAAATTATGTTTGTTTCAGCTTTTAGGGAAAGGTGGTAGGTATATATGCTTTGGGAATTATCCATAGACAAGTCATATTTTTGACTGACGGTCAAGTAAACATCCTTATTTTTGAGATTTTTGCTCTACCTTTACTTACCTTAAAAGATTTGTAATATTGCTGGAGTTCTAGCGCCTGTTAGAAGGAAAAACACGAAACTGTCAGTGCAATACAAAGCGATAAATAATCCGTAGAACAGAAACTGAAGGCGAGGTGCTTACAATAGGAGTTGTGCTGTCACGCTTCACTGGTTTTGCGGCGTCTCCAGTCCTGTGTCTGCAAGTTTTATAGAGAATTTTTTATTAAGAGTGGGTTTATAATTGCTCTTTTGAACAAAGGCGCTGAGAAATAATTAATAGGAAAATGACACTCTCCATTCAACAGGCGACTTTTACATACGAAAATGACGGAAATAAAACTGCTTGCGCGCGGATAAGAAACGAACTTAATAGATTTAATAATCACAGAATCCGGTTATCACCACGGAAAATGACATCAGAAGAATGTCGCTTAGAAAGCACACTTCAGCCCAGTCAAATAAACTTTTATGAGAGTTCGCATTTCTTTATTCAAAGATTTGCTATAATTTAATAGAGTTGACACATTTGCGTGATTCATATCTTTTGCGGTAAACGAAATGCTAAATGGTGTGCTGAGCTCTTAGAGATGTCATGCGCGCAGTGGAAGCTCTCGACATAAGTATCGGAAGCGCTGCCGGTCACCTAACGAGCAAGTGGAGTTACAGCGCTTTTTTAAATAGGAAATACAATATATTTCTTTCTTGTCAAGCCGATAAGTTCATACGGCCATGTAAAACTTTCGCTTTAATTTTTTATTGCAGTCTAACTTGTCGAAATAAGTAAATAGTTTAGTAAAGTAGACTTTTAAAGCCCATTAACTAGGTCCCATGTTGTAGTTTAGAGCGCACTTGCTCATGTGAAGTCAAAGTAAATTAACAATTTACTCGCAGCTTGAAAACTATTTATAGCTTACAAGGAAATTTTACAATTCTTTGTACTTGATTCTCGTAACGTTGGTTTAATTAACGCGGGGGAGAAGTTGAAATTGCACTTGGCTTCCTATAGAAATACCGAGCGTGACTAAATTATTGTCTGTTCGCTTTGTGTCTTCTTGTTTGTACAGTGTGAAAATTGTATCCTATAAATATGTTCATCTTTACATGTTCAATGACATAATCTTTCAAAGCATTTCACCATTATGTCGCGATATATTTACATTATATTTATTATTTCGATTGCTCATAAGCCTCAAGGTTGTGAAAGTGTTTGTTTCGAGATGTGAGCAGAATATCAGAATGGAAATGAAAAAGGAAGTTCTGTATTCAATAAAAAAGGAAAGTGGCAAGCTGCGATGCTTTTTTGAAGAGGAAAAGCAAAAACTTCGGCCTTCTTAAGGAATAAAGACCATGTTTCACCTGGTTTCACTCTGTCAAGGAATATTATGTAGGGTTAAGGGCTAACACGTAATCCTATGTTTATAAAAAATAAATGAACAAATTGGTAATGCACTTGACTGGTGTACATTGTAAAAAGGAAAATATGCAAATTTCTTCCCTTCCAGTTCGACTACCTTTGATTATTAAAACACAATGATAAGCGAGGATATGAATAGAAAATACTCTCTGGTTTCCATAAAATACACGCAACAGTTTCAATTTGAAAAGAACTTGCTCTGCCTTAGCTCTTTCTGAACCGTAGCCAGCTGATCAATCTTTGTTGGTTTCTTTCCGTGACGCTACCATATGAAGTATTTTTATTTGATTTCCGGGAGCGTTTTATCGAAAATTTAGTTTCCAGCGTTTTCCAGAGGAAAGTTGTTTACCAAACAATTGTCGCTTAACTGGCTATACCGAGCACGTACCGTGCAAATCTCAACTTGATGACTATATTTCTCGTGTTTAAATATTCAAGTTTAACATCTCAAAACCAAATCAACGGAATGACTGACGAAAAAAAAATTTGAATGATTTTTTTTTTAAGGAAACTTTGGTGAGCGTTTTCCACAAAAGAAAACGATTATCTTGTTTACATCGCAGTCAGCGTCTCTCGAATGAATGGTGAGGATTTTCCTAAAACAGTATAATTTATTTCCTTTTATTTGCAGAGTTCGTATTTTTTTTTTTTATTTTATCTGAGTCGCTATAAAATAACTTGCCGTTTTGCGACATCGACAGCTTTAATTACGCCAGTCACACTTTTCGGGTTTCTAATCTGAAGTATTACAAAAAATAATTTCGATTCCCTTTTGCGAGATAAAAAAGATCCATGACCAAAGAAAATTATCAGTATAATTTTCAATTTTGTGTGTTGTTTATGGAACTGTACTCTCACCAGACAAAAATTTAACTTAATCACACTGTTATCTAGAAAGGTATCTAAGAAGTACAATTTCAGAAACTAAATGTTAAATTAAAATTTATTTTATTTATGTTATCTATAGTAGCAAAGTAAAAATTAAGATAAGTGCTTTAAACGTGTTATCTCTCTCGCTTTGATCTAACATGCTTTCGCAGTCTCGCACGCTACAACCTTTTCATCTCGCCTTAAACATTTTTTTTGTATCTTAAAGCTCACATTTCTCATCGCGCGGCCGGGTGTTGATCCACTGTTGTTTTTCAGCTGAGGAAAAACGCCGATAAGGTAAAGCCTATGAATATTTGAAATTCGTAATGAGAAGCGTGCGGTTCGTGATTTTGTGGGGGACATGGGACGTAATTCGATTTTATCTCGGTGTGATCATGTTATATAATTATCTTTCATGAATCAACAATTCTATTTTATGATCCTTGTTTTATTTCACTTACCTTAAAAATGTTTATTCATCACGGTTACATTCAATACAAGTTGTGTTCTCACTGAATTTTAACAGGAAGTCAAGTTAAGTCAATTAAAAACTTCAACACAAAGAAGACATTTCGGCATTTCTAAAAACATCTCGTGACCAAATTTAGCGTTATTAAGTCGGTCTTAATGTGCTTTATGAGGAAATTAAGACTTGTCTCCTCGCCTTACTGACGCACAGAAAAACACGCACAGAGGGCGGTATAGGATAAAAAAAAGTTGCGCCACCTTCGATTTGAATTACTGCGTCACGTTTTCTTAGAGAAAACAGAAGTTCTTATGCCAGTTAGTTTATTACACACAAATGGTTTTCAATTTCCAACTGCAGTCAATTTCTCCGTTTCAAAACGGACGAAGGGTAGCATCCAACGCTGTTTTTGATACCCTCACATGCTGTTTTTGATCCAGCAAATCCGATTTACTAAAGAAAAGCAGATATCAAATTACTATTTTTTACAACGGTAAATAAATTTAACTAAACTTAAGAAAACAAAGCAGGCCTAATTCGGCCGTTTCTTCGTTATGTTATGTTAATTGCTTGATATTGATAAATTATTGTGGAATAAAAAGCCCACTCTTCAAAACCTTTCTCAGAGAAAGATCAAAAGCTTAAGAAAGAACACTCCACAACCATTTCAGTTCTAGGCAATTTATGGTCAGATAGTTTATATTAATTTGCTTCAAAGGATATCATGTCGGATGGCGAAGTACAAATCAGTTGTGATAAAAATGAAGAGGGCATGGACCTCCCTCCAAACCGTAGAGGTGCATACAAGATTTGAGTTCCTTAGACCTTCTTGGTGCCTCACTGACGGGGTTGTCACACTTTTGAATGGTAAATAACTCCTGACATCTAAGTATCGTTAACAAGCGACAGTGGCTTCACTATGTCGCATGTTTACTTTTCATCTTATTCTCGTATGTTCTTTGTCTAACTCTTGGAAATTTTAAATTGCTTGTAATAAGAACAAGAAACTTCCATATCAAATAAAAAATGACAAGGATTTTTGTAGAGTTAACATGATTTTTCCAATTAAGTATAACTTAATACGCATTTTTCAATTTTCGTTTTTGGTAATAGTTTTGTTTCTGCCATTGGTTTATCCCTTGAATAGACCGGTTTGGGTGTTTTTTTTTGTTTTTTTTTTAATTGTTAGCGAATGGTAATCATAGATCTAAAAACGCGTCGGTGTTTGTGTTTTTGACATACTGAGACCTAAATTCTCTCCTTTGGTTAAGTTCCACGATATCCACAAGAGCAGACGATATACTAGTGACTAGATCTCTATTATTTTTTTTTTTTCCAAACGTGGTCCGGCAAAAGTTCAGATTTGAGCTCTTAAGACGTTGCCTAAAAGGTCCTAAAATTAGGACCGATTTCAAAAGAAAGCAGATTTCAAAAAGAAAGACAAGAGTGGGGGCGGGGGAAGGGGGGAGGGAGAGTGGGGTGGCATTCTTTTGTTGTTGTTGTTGTTGTTGTTGTGTCAATGTTGTGGTTCTTTTTGACTGAAAACGGCGAAATCGCAAAACAGCTATTTGCGGTCGAATGGAATTAATTTCATTTTCCTGTCAACCTGTCTTTCTAGCCTAAGGCAACACGACATTTATACAAGCATTGAGAAGGAGTATAGATTTGTATTTTAAAATGTAAAATAAATTGATTACCTGTTTGCATGCTCATACAGAACATTATCTGTTCCGAGAAGCGAATAGCGTTCTGAGAGCATAACTCGAGGAAAACTCTGAGTTTCGAGGAACAGATAATGTCCAAGGACAAAAGAGCATATTTTCGTGCCAAATGGAGGCTATTGTGTTTATTATCCTTCAAATATTTTTCGCAAAACGCACAGTTTTGAAATTGGGGAATATCAGTTGGATATTACTCAGTTTTATTATTAGCTGGGGCATATTCAGTCACATGACGAGTTTCGACTAATCGCTCGCGAGCGAAAATATTTGACGGATTACAATAGATATCAATAGCTGTTTGTTAATATCCGGCACGATATGAAAACTGAGCAGAAAACTCAATTGCCACGTGGAGATCCAATGTTTAGTCCTCTGAGACTATCAACGAACTTGACGCCTTATTTTATACTACTGTTGTTACTCTTATTTAACAGCGCACAGGAGATAGCCAAGGCGGCGCGTCGCGCCGAGTCGGCTATAACCATCTCATGTCCAACAAATGCGAGTGGAATGATTGATTTATCAAAAACGCCCCCAAAATAAAGAAAACTAAAATCTAATAAAAATGGCTCGTATACCATGATGGCTTAGCCAATGAAAACTCTTGAATTGCATTATCCAATGATCCAGTTTTTAATAAACGGTAATAGTTTCCTTGCTATCCACTAAAGAGATGTATTTCCAAACACGAACATTCTCCTTTAAAACACATCGCTTGTAAGGGATTGCCCTCACCACTCTGTTTGTTAGTGTGGTCAGAATTCTCCTTTACTCACAGTTTCTAAATGAGCCATACCGCGTTTAGAGAGGAAGTCACTTCAGTCTTAGCTGGTTTTCACGTGGCTCCTCTATCCTGATCGAATTGGAATTTGGAGTATTGGTTTTTGTGGAGGGAGGAAAACTGCAGAACCCGGAGAAAAACCCTCAGAGCAAGGCGAGAACAACAACAAACTCAACCCACATATGGCACCGGGCCGGAATCGAACCCGGCCGACATTGGTGGGAGGCGAGCGCTCTCACCACTGCGCCATCCCCGTTCCCTCAAACTTTACAACAGAACAAACTTTATAACAGGACGAAATGTAAATTTTGATTGAATATAACGTCGCTTTTATTCCTGATCATGACAAATCTAAAAGAGAATAACATTTAGTTGAGTTTCATAAGGCAGTTTTGCCGCTTGCGGCATTACTAACGGATGTCAGTCACAAACACAAAAAGGATGCGAAGATGAAAGAGGAGATGTCCTCCTTTACATGGACAAATGATAAATTAAGGAAACTGAAAATTCCTCATTTCCCGTGGTTGCAGGTGCAGCACTTGTTTTCTTCCTTTCTTTGTAAGTATTCTACAATAATGACCATTTTATAGCGGTTGTTTGACTGTATTTTATTAAAAACAGGAATCGTTCAAAGCACGAAAGGGCCACAGGATATGAAATCTTGAGTTTAGATGCAGCTCACTCTCGTTGGAAGATATATGGGTTAGCGCGAGGGTTATTGCTCATGCAAGTTGCGTCTCGGTCCATAAACTCGTACAACACTGAACAAGCCCGGTCAATAAAGGATTTATTTTATGGAATAACGAGTCCAATTTTCCTGCACAGCGGGTGACGGGGTAATCGATTAATCGCGGGTTGATGGGTAATCCCGAACGAGCAAGACAGCCCCAAGTTTCCATTTCGGGTAGCTAATTACAGAGCTGGACTTGGTTCATCTTGCCTTTTTGCGGAACCAGCCATTTAATAAATAGTGTTCTCGATTGTAGCAACCATAAAACAGAGGTATACTGCAACAGCCTCGGCCTGAAGCAGCTGCATGTGGAAAAAAAAAAAAAAAAACATGATAGAGACTGCTACCATACTCATCCATCAAGATTGTTCAATGTCTTCCTGATCAGTCATTGAGGTTTTACTGTAGTCATGACCTAGTGAATGGGAGACTACCGATCGATATTTTGCCTTCTTCTAACATTGCTAGGGAGAAAAAAAATATAGTAGAATGTCCGTCTGTTTTTCCGTGTCATTGTTATCATTTACAACGAATTTACACTGATACAATAGTACCAACGAATAAAGTATTTTGAAGGGAAAGTGTCAACGCTAGTAAAGAAAACCTTCCTGTTACAATTGTTTCAACAGGATTGGGCTGTTTCCAAACACACTGCATGTGTACTTTGCGTGATTTTGGTTCAAAGGTAGCAAAGAATGTTTACTGCCATTCTGATGAATCCTCTTCTCGTCAGTATTATATGACTGAGAAAATTACTTCATTGTGATTGGTTAGGAGGAGGTAAATTTATCTTTAACTTTTAATTTGGACTGTAGTGCAAATTAAAATACAGGCGCGTTCTTAATTTTTTCAGGCACATAGTAA